>NW_026971218.1:0-230243 GCF_963678635.1 Symsagittifera roscoffensis | reverse complement strand
CTGGTCAACACGCAGGTGGTGGTGCTCTTCTTCTTATTCCGAAAAAATTTAACCCTAAGATTCGAGAAGATTTAAATTTTCTACGTCCCTCCCATTTTTATAGAAGATACACTAAAGAGTATGCGCTGAAGCGCCTCTGAAGCGCGAGATGTGACGATTTTGGGAGATTTCAATATTGAATAAACATGAAGCTAAATTTTTCAGCGATTCTATTAAACCATACAATTTGTCAATAACCAATAAGTCGATAGGACATACAACTCTAAAAACAGCCAATCCATTTTAGTTAACATTATAGCAACCAAATCTCTTTGTAAAGAAACTATTGTAGCAGAACCACCTATAAACACGGACCATTTAATAACAATGTGTAATATCAAACTAAAACGATTCGAAAAAGCCATTCCAATTCGAACTTTTCGCTTCAACAAAACCAATTATTGTAAAAATAGATTCTGCGAGGAAGTTAAGCAGAGTCCATGGTTTCTCGTCTACCAAGAAAACGATGTCTCTAAAATGTTAATAAAATTTGAAGATATTTTCTCGCATGCCCTAAACGCTCACGCACCACTAGAGCAGAAGTATATCAGAAATAAACCGCAGCTACAGCTGTCTGGTAAAGTACTTAACTCAGTCAATAGACCTTTAAAACAGGAAAAAGAAAATCTTCTAAAGGCATATCAATTATCAAGAGCAGATGCCAATTTTGAAAACTATAAACGAATAAGAATTAAATACAAAAATCATCTAAAACATTTATACAAAAAAGAGAAAACAGCCCAATTCAAAATGCTTGACTGTGAATGGAAATTCATAAACTCTATCAGGAACACCATGAAACAGTCAACGCAATTAGGTGATATACGGAATTCGTTTGGCGACACTATAATTGAAAATAAGAAGAAAGCAAATTTCCTTAACTACAGGTTCTCAACATTAGGAGAATACAAAAACGCAGATCCTCTTTTAGATGTACCAACTGAGTACAGTGTACACAGCAAAACAAATAGGCACTTTCAATTCAGGTTCATAACTCACAAAGAACTGAAGGATGCAATTTTATTACTTCCCTTAAGCAAGCCATTAGGACCAAGCAAAATCCCTGATTGGGCTCTAAAAGACATCTTTAATTCTGTAAACCCAATTCTTACGATGATTATTAATGAATGCATCTCGAAATCCGTATTCCCATATACCTTAAAAAAGGCACAAGTTTTTCACATATTCAAAAAAGGCGACACAACAGATCCAGTAAATTATCGTCCAATTTCTATTACACCCACTCTGTCGAAGTTGTTTGAAAAAATTTTTTCATCTTAAATTCACGAATTCTTAGCAAATTCCAATATTCTAAATCCAAAACAATTCGGTTTTCGTCCAGGTTATTCAACTAATGATGCTCTTTTATACACCACACAAAAAATCAGATTCCATCTCGATAAAAATAACATTTCGGCTGCATTTCTTGATTTATCTAAAGCATTTGATTTACTCTCTCATTCAGTCCTTGAAAGGAAACTAAGTCACATTGGCTTTGAACAGTCAGCAACAATTCTTATTAAGTCATTTCTAGAAAACAGACAGCAATTGACAATAGTAAACGGCGAACACTCAGATTGGCTTAAATTAGAGCAAGGTGTTCCCCAAGGTACTGTACTAGGACCACTGCTGTTCAACTTGTATGTAAATGACTTGCCACAAACAATAGACAAATCATGTAAGTTAGTACAATATGCCGACGACACGACTCTGCTTAGCTTTCATTCAGATTCCGAAACAGCAACAAAGAGCATTGAAAACAATTTCAATAAAATTCTCTTGTCTTTTCACTTAAATCGATTAATGATTAATGTAGACAAAACCCAGTTCCTTGTATTTTCTGCACCGTCGAAAAAGAAACTAACTGAAAATCTTTCATTGAAAGTTGGAAACTATCAAGTTAATTTAACAGAGACAGTTAAATTTCTCGGCGTCAAAATTGACATAAGCTTAACATTCGACATATAAATCAACAAAATTTTACAAAAAATGGCTACAGCAATCCAAACGATAAAATGCATCCGAGACGAAATCCCTCTGCGTACTAGAATTCCCCCGTTAAATACTCTTGTACTGAGCTATTTGCACTATCCATGCATGCTCTTAAACGGATGTACGCAAGATAATAATGAGAAACTCGAAAAACAAATAAAATAGGGAATCAGGATAATAATGAATATAAGCAAACGAGATTCCGTTACACTTCTAAGGAAACAGCACAAAATTCCTACTGCTCGGAAAATAATCGAGTACCGATCAGCACACTACCTTCACAGGTTATGCCGAAACGATGCCCCAGCTTTCACGCATATAAGATTTCCCAAATTATGAGTTCCGCTATAACCATCGAACTGGAACATTACTGTTCCCTCTAACATGTAAAACTGATTTTCTTTGTAAGTCTTTCTTATTTACATCAATCAGAAAGCTTAACACATTAATCCGAACCTTGTTTAATCGAAAACTACCGTACACATTGACAAAAACTCTGATTAAAAATTTCATCATAGGAAAAGATGACACCCTGTTACCCAATAAGGAGAGTCTTTCCGCATCCAAGGACATTTATTTTGTTAAATCAATTATTCGATTCGTCCTCGTAGTAATTTATGTTTTTTCTTGTTATGTTATATAACCATTGTGTAATATTGTACACTAGATTCTTATACAATCAGTTCTGCAACTGCATAAGTATATTGAAACAATAAAGTGTCCCCCCTCTCTCTCTCTCTGTAGTCATTAATTGATTGGTTCAGGGTTCCTCGCAGCACTTTTTAAATCTTCTTTGAAAACTATTGCGGTTACTAAAAACTCAAGATGCTGATCGTAAACAAGGAACTTTCAGTCACGGAAAACAAAAATTGTATTGACAAACAGTCATTTACAGCTATATAAAATTGGAAAAAAGTTTGAGCAGAGTCTAGTTCCAAAGCTCCAACTTTGTATGCTATTGTTCACAGTCTTTATGAGGTAGACAAAATAAAGATTATCACAACGTACACTTTTGTACAGTTTTTGGATGGTCCAAAGGTTGCCTTGATAGCCTTTTAATGGTAAGTTCTAGCTTATCAATACTGTTTTGAGAATCAGAGAAAGTGCATGAGTGTTTGCAGATGGCGTAGTTTAGGTCTCTGATTAAACTTCAGTTTTTCTAAATTGAGATTTAAAAAAAATTAAAACATGATTACTTCAAGATGAAACTCTTCTTGCAAAAAGTAACCAGGGAAAGCTAGTACAGAGTTGTAACCGTAGTTTCTTTGACTTTGATAATTGTTTTCGTCGGTTGAGATTTTAATTACTTTTAGGATGTCACGGTCATTATTCTGCACTTACAAAAAAAACCATTCTCAAGACAAAAATTAGCTTTTTTGAGTAGGTCGCCAAAAAACTTTTGACGATTTTCACGATCTTTAAAAAGTAACCAGAATACTGTGTAGTTTTTGATCTTTGTTTCAATCTATGCTAAAACCTTTGATAGCAATTTAAATTTTTCTCAAGGGAATAATTTTTAAGCAAATCTACAATCGTTAAATTATGATTTTTGTTGTGATCTTCGAAAAAAATAACGGATAATTTTTGACCATTATTTTTTTCTCAAAATTTAAACTTTTAACTAAGATCATCTAATAAAATTACTGTTATAAGTAATCGTCGCTTGAAAACTGCAGTTTAATCGATCGTTGTTTATTCAATTTGAGATAAAAAATCTGGGTATTTGGGATAAAAAAAAGGACATTTTTTCCTGTATTTTAGCAACGCTCCTATCGTAAGTCTTGGTGTATACCGGATACAATTAACCATAAGTCGAACTGCCAAAACCTATTGATGGTTTAACTTGGAGTTTTTGTGGCAATCTGATTTTGTACGATCTTGCCTTGATACTAGCCGCCCTGTCATTGTTTATAAAAAACACAAAACGATTAGCAAAATTTTTTTAATTGGGTCTTCATTTGAATGCTAATTTGACAGTTTTCGAATACTAATTTGACAGTATGCGAATACTAATTTGACAGTAATATTGATATATACCAGATATAAAATATCACAAGCCGAACTGCCATAATCTTTTGATGGTTTAATTTGGAGTTTTTAAGGCAATCTGATTTTGTACGATCTTGTCTCGATACTAGCCGCCCTGTCAGTGTTTATAAAAATTAGAAAACAATTTTAGAAATTTTAAAATAATAAGTCTCACTTTTCCATAAATTAGATTGTTTCTATAGTAATTCAGTTTGTTTTTCATCAAACTGATTTATATAGAACTTGAGATTGCACCATTTGCAATTCTGGCGGCTGAGCTGGTACTTTTAGTCGAAGTATTTTTCTTTGACAGCCTTTTATTTTAACGCTGCTTATTAAATTAGTTTTAGTTTAAGCAAATTAACTTAAAGATTTCATTTAAAAATGGATCTACATATCTTACTGGATATAGCGAACAAAATGAAGGCTCCCACTACATTTTGTGGAATCCGATGAATCCACGCTAGCGTATTTTTACTATGTGCTTGTCTTTTGATTTTTATCGAATCCACAGACTGTTCTTTATTCCGCATTTTTGTTGCAGGTTGCACCAATTGTGTTTCGTTTGGAGACATTTTGAGCGATATAGTAGAATAACTGTTTGTTCGTGTAATCCAAAACAGCTAAAGGATTAAAAAAAATTCGCTTAGTAGATTTTGAAAGTGATTTGTTTTCAACCTGTTTCAGAATCAGATCAGAGAACATACCAATTGCCCTTTTAAGGAAATTTTTTTGTAACATCCAACAGAGCTCGCGGTCGAAACAGAGAATGCCGGGTATCCAAAAGTTATCAAATTCTGCCACCAATGACAATGTACAGCTCCTGTAATCATCTTTATCTACATCTTCTTGTACTTTTATTAACAAATGGATGACTTTTTTCAAGCACACTAAGCTTATAAAATTATCAAAATTAATTTCATCCGTATGCTGCTGTTAACTTTCGAATCATTCTTTCGACCTTCGTAGAATGTAATGAATTGTTTGTGATCGGGATTGTTCTTTTTTCTCCAGACAAAAATCGACTCTTCAACTATCAGTTTGTGACCGATAATTTTTGTAAAGTTCCTAAAATTTTTCATTCTCATAGGTCCAGTTTAAAATCATAATAAATCACCTGTGATCGTTTTACAAAATTTTGAAATGGTTTCAATTGGTAACTACTTTGGCTATAATTCAATCTGGGATAATCAGCACCCAAAAAATTGATTGGTTCAAGGTTCCTCGCAGCAAGGTTTTTATCTTCTTTGAAAACTATTGCGGTTGCTAAAAAACTCAAGATGTTTATCGTAAACAAGGAACTTTCAGCCGCGGAAAACAAAATGTGTATTGATAAACAGTCATTTACAGCTATATAAATTTTGGAAAAAAGTTTGAACAAAGTCTAGTTCCAAAATTCCGACTTTTGGATGTTTTTGTTCACAGTCTTTATGAGGTAGCCAAAACAAAGAGTATCACAACGTTCTTTATTGTACAGTTTTTGATGGTACAAAGCTTCCCGTGATAGCTTTTTTTATGGTGATTCTAGCTTATCAATATTATTCTGAGATTCAAAGAAAGTGCTCGAGTGTTTGAAGATGGCGTAGCTTAGGTCTCTGATTAAACTTCAGTTTTTCTAAATTGAGATTTTAAAAAAAGTAAAAAATGAATACTTCAAGATGAAACTCTTCTTGCAAAAAGTAACCAGGGAAAGCTAGTACAGAGTTGTAACCGTAGTTTCTTTGACTTCGATAATTATTTTCATCGGTTGAGATTTTTGTTACTTTTACGATGTCACGGTCTTTATTCTGCAGTTACAAAAAAAAACAAAAAAAAAACAAGAAGTTGCAGCGCAAATGTAAATGTAAGCGAGAGTATAAATGCATATAAACTTGAAACAAAATATAAATGCATATAGGGACAGTAGCCAAGCGTATACATGGTGCGTCCCGGTGGGTTCGGCGCCGGTTCGAATCCCGACTAGGTCATTTCCTTTCTAGAACTCAAATATGCACCGAACTTGATGGGATGCTCCGTAACCAGGTTCGATCCTCCCAAAACCTATTTTAACCGTCTTTTCGCTCTAATTTGGTTCAGCCTTGATTAAGGCTGACCTTTAAAAAGAGCAATTTGTCTCAAGGACAAATACTGACCATTTTTGCAGCTTGCTTTGAGTTATGCAGTTTTGTGTGGCCGATGTTACCGATGGTACAGATGTTAACAATAAAAAAAAGTTTGTTAAAAATATCAATATATTACGAAATTTCCAGAGTTATTTTCCCGATAAAAAACTCGTTAATTCAAGTGTTTGAAAAAAGATTTTATTACGAAGTGTGGAGATTGGCGCGCACATTTTGGCGCCCCACAAGGGACATGACGTTTTGCCCATGCCCAAGGATATTGCCCATCCTTTCTTCGAAAGTCGCATCAAATTCAATGTTTACATGAAGTTCAACTAAATTTGAAGAGCTTAAATCCAAGTTTTGCTCACGCCATTCACAAAACGAGATAAACTATCCGTCATATTTTTTTTACAAAAGATCAACCAAAGATCAGTGCCGGTGATCGAATCGTGAACGTGGAGTCTGCTACTTTGGCCGAACACCCGTGGATAGTCTACATCAGTCTGACAGACATGAATGACAGACAAAAACGCAAAAGAAGTAAAGTTCGTTGAATTATAAGCAAAAACTATCATCGAATATCGACAACAGTTAAACTGACCTACAGGAAATTACTACACCCAACCAACTTACGATATCCTGACTGTCAACAACAGACGTATTGTGTGAGTACAAGTCAACTGCAGACGTTTTGTGTAAGTTAGAGTAGTGATTGCTGAACAATCACTCTACAACTGACCGAAGGCTTGACAACCCGAAACCGGTGCACTCAATCTCCAAAAACTGTAAGACTAGTCTAATCTTTACAAACCATTCTTTGCAATAAAATTACGTACGATGTGTTATTGTGTATCCCAACTCAAAGCAAGCTACAAGTGGTAATTTTTTCTCGATACCAAAAATTTTTGGATATTTGTGAACAGAATATTAATCCGTGAAATCGGATCATAGACAAGGGGTACTAGACTAGTTTTTTGGGTTGGTTTCAACTTGAACCTGCTGACCAAAATTTACCAAAAAATTTTGGGAAAAAAGTAAAAAATTGCCAAAAAATCGTCAAAACGTCCCCATAATTCTGCGAAACTGTGCTGTAACATGACACCAACCTTATAGTAAGTGGTCTGGTAGCGTAATATCAGGCAAATTAAGATAAGTTTTTTCATCCTCAGGTTTTTTCCGCGTGTGTTGTCGGAACTTAACCAACTTGCCTGATCCCCCACCCACATTGGTGAAACTGTGAGCCAGTTCGCTTCAAGTAAATATAAGCCGTTTCAGCCCGTCCGATTATTGACTTCGTTGCGCGACACTAATGTTAAGTGGCCAGGTACGGTGATATTATTTGAGTTAAGTTGAATTTTTCATCCTCAGGTTAACTCCGTGTGCGTTGTTGGAG
Source organism: Symsagittifera roscoffensis (assembly GCF_963678635.1). NCBI lineage: Eukaryota > Metazoa > Xenacoelomorpha > Acoela > Convolutidae > Symsagittifera > Symsagittifera roscoffensis. The sequence continues at coordinate 222,689 of NW_026971218.1, read as the reverse complement.
TTCAACCGACCTACTTAATTTCCCCACCCCATTGGTACTTCATCGCAACGTAGCCGTCGCATAGGTCTCTTAAGTGTATGATATCCATTCTAGGAGCTAGTTCCTTGGATCACGCGCTCCGTATACTATCCGCACCGTCTAAAAAGCGCGTTAAAGAGACTTGTTTCACAAAGCCCGGTTTAAGCTTTAACTTTAACGCCAGGGATTCGCAGAAAACTATCCAACACTATCTGCACCATTTTTTGTCGAATCGGAAAGATCTAGTTATTTGGCCCGACGCCATAAATAACTCCATTAGTAAGCACCGCAGTAACAACAACCGTAGTTTGAGTACTGATCAACTTAAGAGCCTTCTTTTGAGATACAAGGAGAATATTACCGATATTGTATACTGTCGCCGCAACTGTACGAACAATATAGAAAAGGAGTTGAAAAAGACAGGTATTCTCGTTCTTAACATAGTTGAGGATTTTATCTCAAAGCGAAAGGCCAAAGACCAAATACTTATCGAAAAGTATAAAGAGCTGCACCAGCCCCTTCTCTTGAGTTGAAGACTCTGTTGTTACTTAGACGATACAGTGCTGACCTAAATACACTGAAAGCTAAGAAGAAGCGGAATCGATTGTCGCCTAAAAATCGTAGAGCGATTCACAACAGACTTAAAGCGTTAAAACTTCAAGTTACTCCCCCTTGTAAGTTATTGATGTATTAGAGTATTCTGTGGATTTACTTGAGTGAAAAAAAAGTATTTCTGAGAGACGTTTATTTCCGAAATTATTAAGCATGGAAGTTAAATTTCAGAAGAAAATTAAGAACTTGTTTGAGAAACGTAGCAATCTCGGAAACGAACTTTACAAATGCCATGAAATAATTTTAGAATACATAGAGAGTCAGAGTCGTTGCTCAAAAATTGATACCTATATTGAAAAATGTAGGAACTATATAGAACAAGCGGTCGAGATAAATACTGAGTTGATTGATATGGCTGCAAAAAGTGCCAATCCCGACGAATTGATACCGGCACAGGATATGTGGCTTCATAAGTTGACTCAAAGCAACGATAAAGTTTTGCAGGAAGCTATCACATATAAAACAAGTTTTGAGGCAGTAACAGAGCCGGACAACATAGATAGCAGCTCAAAAGTTTCTCATCATTCTGAAAAAAGTGAAAAACCCCAGTCGCATAAAACAGATACCCGCTCTAAGGTGTCACACCGAAGCAGCCGACATAATCAACCGGGTTGTCAGAAATCTAGTAGTTATACCGCCGCTCCGTCGAAAACACTTTCTGAGAAAAAGCACGACTTAATGATGTTAAAGAAACAACAAGAGGAACTTGAGAGGCAGGCAAATGTATCATTAAGACTGAAAGAGCAGCAAAACAAGATGAAACAATATGTTTTAGAACAACAAAGCAGTTTAGAGTTGGAAGAATTGGCTGAAGAACACAGGAAAAAACTGACAGAAATTGAGTTGAACGGGCTTGAGTTAGAAGATGAGTTGTCGGAAATTAGCGAAATTGCTGAGGAAAGTGGTTTAACTCGAATCTCTCCACAACTAACAAAAGACGAAAAGGATCGTACGCGTCAGTGGGTCGAATCTGTCGACCACAATCAGCCTGATGCTGTTGTAGTTCCCAATCAAGAGCAGCACGTTCATTCAACAGCTCCTGAGGCAACATATCCTGCATCAACAAATTACTTGGTCTAGTTATCCGGGATTGTATTACAGTAACCACATTCACGGACAACAACATAATTTGTCGAATTTGGTTCGATCGCAGGTTTCCGTTAATAATCCAGTAGGGTTACAGCAGGTCATGCAACCTGTTTCCAATAATTTGCCTCAGCAAACTTTTTTGTCCACTCATCCGGTGCTAGGCAATCCAAACACAGGTTCAGTAGTCCCGGTAACTTCTGAAAACTATTTTGCTCCACCAACATCTGCAGAAGTTCCTTCTGGTGTAGCACCGCTTGTTCCTGCATCAACAGCAATTAATCAGGTTTCATTAAGTCATCAAACTACAGGATCAGTAGTAGCTGGCTACCAAGCACCTGTAATCCCATCACAACAACATATGGGTGTTCCCGTTAGTAGTTATAAATTTTCAAGTGACCACTATAATCCTTATAGTAATTTGTGGAGACCAGCTGTTGCTGCCCCTTTAATGTCAGCTCAACAACACTACGTTCCTTCGACAACTGTTTTTTCCGCAGTAACTCCGATTGTTCCTACGAATAATTTTGTTCCTTATACAAGTGGAGGGACTGTGTTCTTTGCACAGCCTGAAATTTCTTCACACGCTAATCAACCGTTCGTTCCTGATTGTGACGGTAACTCTTCGAGTTACACAGAGCCAACTCCTGGTAATTCACCTGGTGCAGACGTCGAGCGTCCACTTTCGACACGAGAGTTGGTTAATATACTCATGCACAGCCGAAAAGATAATCTCCCTGAGTGGAAGCTGACCCAGTTCGATGGCAACCCACTTATTTGGCATGAGTGGTTTGGGCAATTCAAATCGACGGTCGATTCGGCCCTACTCAGTGACGATGAAAAGCTCACCTATCTGAAAACGCTCGTAGTGGGTAAAGCAAAATCCGCAATTGCTGAGTATAGCTATAGCGGAGTACTATATAAAGACGCATTAGCAACTCTTCAAAGAAAGTTCGGGCAGCCGCATGCTGTAGTAGGGGCTCATCTAGATAAATTGAGTAATTTTCCGCCGCTGAACATGCATAACTCGGAAAATGTAATTGGATTTTCCTCTGCAATTTCTGGACTTGTTGCCGTATTTAAGTCTCTGTCTTTTAACGACGACCTGAAAAGTGTTAACTTACTGAATCAAGCTGTGAGTAAGCTTCCCCCAAATCTTAAGGAAGCATGGTCAATGCAAACCGTAAGACGCCAGTGGCATCGACCAACTCTGCTAGATTTCAACGAATGGCTTAAAGAAAAAGCGGAGGGTCATGAGAGGCTAAAAACAATTAATTCTAAGGTTAAGTCTGAAGAACCAGTAAAGCAAAAAGTATGTACGAAAGTGTTTGCTAGTAATGCAAAGGTGAGTGATAAGACTAAGGAAAAACCAAAGTTCCCTCCATGTTCTGTATGTAAAGGTCAACACGCTCTTTGGAATTGCGCCGTATTTAAAGAGAAAAACGCTACGCAACGAGCGAAACATGTAGCCGAACAAAAATTTGCTTTGCGTGTTTACAGAGCAATCACAGTTTTCGTAATTGTAGCAAGGCCAGAAAGTGCCCCAAGCCAGATTGTGAAAGCACGCACAACGTGCTCTTACATGGAGCTGAGAAAATTTTTCCTCCTAAGGATACTAAAAGTTCCCCGGCGTCAGGTAACGCAAATACTAAACATGTATCGACTAACGCTGCCGTCGGCGATATTCATAGCCAGGAGTCAACTAAAGGCCTCCTGCCAGTTGCATCACTCGCCGTCTCTTCGGATGCGACGATTACTAATGCCCTAGCTCTTTGCGATAGTGCTTCCACGCACTCATGGGTATCCGCCGATCTCGTAAAACGCCTCCATTTGGTTGGCACTCCCGTTAACCTCACCATAAATGGATTCAATTCCACGAGCGTAATGAAAACTCATCAAGTAAATTTTCAAGTTTCCGCCGAAACGAATAATAGTGAATTTTCGTTTTCTTTTTGAGCTTATGTTAAGGATCATATTCGCATTGGATCGGATAGCATAATTATTCCTGAATTACAGGAAAAATACCCGCAGTTGGCTCCGATAAAACCAATACATTATAAGTGTGAGGAAGTCGAAATAATTATTGGACAGGATTTCTACCATGCCATAAGACCCGTTGAGTACCTTCTAGGGGAGGAATCTATTTCACCGTGCGCCGTACGCCTTCCGATAGGTTGGGTTTTAAGTGGTCCGTTACCGCCGTCCTTTAAGTCGAACTCGTCTTGCTTTAAGTGTGTTGTCGAAGACATGTCTCGTGCGGACCAAATTAAAACTTGGTTTGAGTTGGAGTCATATGGAGCCTTCAAGCAGGTAGATGCCCGTTCCGCCGCCGACAAACGCGCTTTGTCCGTTTTGAAAAATGACACCTTTCACGAAGGTGAGAGGTACATTGTACCAATGCTTTGGAACGATAAGGAAAGTACTTTACCGAATAACTATTTTCCTCCTTAGCTCAATTAAAGTCTTTAGAAAAGAGGCTAGATAACGATCCGTCGCTCCGTGAAAAATACGCTGAAACAATAAGAGAAGATATACAAAAAGGATATGTCATAACCGTTAAGGCACACGATCCCAAATCACGAGCCGATCGTGAGTGGTATCTCCCTCATCACCCAGTGTTGAACCCGAAGAAACCCGGTAAGGTGCGCCGAGTCCTCAATGGGGCATCGAAGTGTCATGGCGCTTCCTTGAACAAATCTCTGTTGGTTGGCCCGGATCTCCTTCAAAACCTCTTTTTTGTACTTTTAAGATTCCGTCAGCATAAATACGCCGTTTCAGCTGACATTGAAGGGATGTTTTTACAGGTTGGAGTCCGTGAAGAAGATCAACCTTCTCTTCTTTTTTTGTGGCGGGAGGACCCCACATCAAGTGTGGTAGTTCACCAATATACGCGTCACATTTTTGGTGCTCGTGACTCGCCGACTTGTGCGAATTTTGCTTTGCAGAAGACTGCATCGGATTATCAAGCTGAGTACCCCGAAGCTGCTTCGGCTGTTGTCCAGAAATTTTATAAGGATGATTATCTGGATTCTTTTCAAAACAGGGATGAAGCCTTGAAATTAGGTAGGGATTTCGTCTCGTTGCTTAAACTAGGTGGGTTTCATCTGACAAAATTTGTCAGCAACGAGCCTGACGTAACAACCGCTCTTGATCCGGTCAACCGTGAGTCCAATTCCTCTGTTAAAGATATTTGTGCGAGTCCAGACCAGTCGTCGCATGTTCTCGGTCTTAGGTGGGATCACGTAAAAGATACCTTAGTCGTTAGTAGAGGGGTTGATCGTCCACTATACAAAGCAATCACTCAGCGTACCGTGTTGAGTTTAGTTTCCTCTGTTTTTGATCCAATTGGCTTAGTGGCTTCGTATACCGTGAAGGCTCGCCTTCTATTAAAAGATATCGGGCGAATCAGCGGTCAAAAATGGGACGATGATCTGCCAGACAAAATCAAAAACAATTCATTGAGTGGCACTCAGGTCTTCATTTGTTAGGTTCTCTGACAATACTTCGCAGCTATTTCACTGAACCTTTCGACCGAATAGAACTTAACATGTTCGGTGATAGTTCGCATGATGTTTCTGTGCCGTCGCTTTCCTTCGTGCGCGACTTGTTATGGCCCATCAGACCGAATTAGCCTTTGTGTTTGGCAAAGCCCGCATCGCGCCTATGAAAGCGCTTTCTATTCCAAAGTTAGAGCTTCAGGCGGCTCTTCTTGCAACCCGCTTAAAAGAAGAAATTTTGAAAGGTCTCACTTTCAAAGTTACGGATATTTTCATGTGGACAGATAGTACCACTTTTCTTCAGTGGCTTCACTCTTGTAGTAAACTACCCGTTTTTGTTGGTAATCGGACTGGTGAGATTCTGGAGTCTACCAGCACTGATCAGTGGCATCACATACTAAGCGGTGATAACCCAGCTGATACCGGTACACGAGGGATTTCTTCGGAAGCCCTCAAGGAAAGCAGCTGGGTTAGTGGCCCTAGTATATTAAGAACAACTGATTGGCCGTTCAAGCCCGATACAAGGGTTATCGATAAAATAAGACTCAAAGGATTATCATGTGATATCAACATTTGTCTGGAAAATTCGTCAAATTTCGTCGTCGATGTTTTGACAGAAGAAAATCTTCCCTTCGGAAAATGGGAGAGATTCAATTCAATTGTAAAATACAAACGCGCAGTAGCATTTTTGTTAAGATGGCTGTCATCCCATAAACATTTCCGGTCAAGTATATTAGAAATTACAGACCCGTCTGAAATGGAGTTTGCTGAACATCGTTGTTTATTCAATTTGAGATAAAAAATCTGGGTATTTGGGATAAAAAAAAGGACATTTTTTCCTGTATTTTAGCAACGCTCCTATCGTAAGTCTTGGTATATACCGGATACAATTAACCATAAGTCGAACTGCCAAAACCTATTGATGGTTTAACTTGGATTTTTTGTGGCAATCTGATTTTGTACGATCTTGCCTTGATACTAGCCGCCCTGTCATTGTTTATAAAAAACACAAAACGATTAGCAAAATTTTTTTAATTGGGTCTTCATTTGAATGCTAATTTGACAGTTTTCGAATACTAATTTGACAGTATGCGAATACTAATTTGACAGTAATATTGATATATACCAGATATAAAATATCACAAGCCGAACTGCCATAATCTTTTGATGGTTTAATTTGGAGTTTTTAAGGCAATCTGATTTTGTACGATCTTGTCTCGATACTAGCCGCCCTGTCAGTGTTTATAAAAATTAGAAAACAATTTTAGAAATTTTAAAATAATAAGTCTCACTTTTCCATAAATTAGATTGTTTCTATAGTAATTCAGTTTGTTTTTCATCAAACTGATTTATATAGAACTTGAGATTGCACCATTTGCAATTCTGGCGGCTGAGCTGGTACTTTTAGTCGAAGTATTTTTCTTTGACAGCCTTTTATTTTAACGCTGCTTATTAAATTAGTTTTAGTTTAAGCAAATTAACTTAAAGATTTCATTTAAAAATGGATCTACATATCTTACTGGATATAGCGAACAAAATGAAGGCTCCCACTACATTTTGTGGAATCCGATGAATCCACGCTAGCGTATTTTTACTATGTGCTTGTCTTTTGATTTTTATCGAATCCACAGACTGTTCTTTATTCCGCATTTTTGTTGCAGGTTGCACAAATTGTGTTTCGTTTGGAGACATTTTGAGCGATATAGTAGAATAACTGTTTGTTCGTGTAATCCAAAACAGCTAAAGGATTAAAAAAAATTCGCTTAGTAGATTTTGAAAGTGATTTGTTTTCAACCTGTTTCAGAATCAGATCAGAGAACATACCAATTGCCCTTTTAAGGAAATTTTTTTGTAACATCCAACAGAGCTCGCGGTCGAAACAGAGAATGCCGGGTATCCAAAAGTTATCAAATTCTGCCACCAATGACAATGTACAGCTCCTGTAATCATCTTTATCTACATCTTCTTGTACTTTTATTAACAAATGGATGACTTTTTTCAAGCACACTAAGCTTATAAAATTATCAAAATTAATTTCATCCGTATGCTGCTGTTAACTTTCGAATCATTCTTTCGACCTTCGTAGAATGTAATGAATTGTTTGTGATCGGGATTGTTCTTTTTTCTCCAGACAAAAATCGACTCTTCAACTATCAGTTTGTGACCGATAATTTTTGTAAAGTTCCTAAAATTTTTCATTCTCATAGGTCCAGTTTAAAATCATAATAAATCACCTGTGATCGTTTTACAAAATTTTGAAATGGTTTCAATTGGTAACTACTTTGGCTATAATTCAATCTGGGATAATCAGCACCCAAAAAATTGATTGGTTCAAGGTTCCTCGCAGCAAGGTTTTTATCTTCTTTGAAAACTATTGCGGTTGCTAAAAAACTCAAGATGTTTATCGTAAACAAGGAACTTTCAGCCGCGGAAAACAAAATGTGTATTGATAAACAGTCATTTACAGCTATATAAATTTTGGAAAAAAGTTTGAACAAAGTCTAGTTCCAAAATTCCGACTTTTGGATGTTTTTGTTCACAGTCTTTATGAGGTAGCCAAAACAAAGAGTATCACAACGTTCTTTATTGTACAGTTTTTGATGGTACAAAGCTTCCCGTGATAGCTTTTTTTATGGTGATTCTAGCTTATCAATATTATTCTGAGATTCAAAGAAAGTGCTCGAGTGTTTGAAGATGGCGTAGCTTAGGTCTCTGATTAAACTTCAGTTTTTCTAAATTGAGATTTTAAAAAAAGTAAAAAATGAATACTTCAAGATGAAACTCTTCTTGCAAAAAGTAACCAGGGAAAGCTAGTACAGAGTTGTAACCGTAGTTTCTTTGACTTCGATAATTATTTTCATCGGTTGAGATTTTTGTTACTTTTACGATGTCGCGGTCTTTATTCTGCAGTTACAAAAAAAACAAAAAAAAAACAAGAAGTTGCAGCGCAAATGTAAATGTAAGCGAGAGTATAAATGCATATAAACTTGAAACAAAATATAAATGCATATAGGGACAGTAGCCAAGCGTATACATGGTGCGTCCCGGTGGGTTCGGCGCCGGTTCGAATCCCGACTAGGTCATTTCCTTTCTAGAACTCAAATATGCACCGAACTTGATGGGATGCTCCGTAACCAGGTTCGATCCTCCCAAAACCTATTTTAACCGTCTTTTCGCTCTAATTTGGTTCAGCCTTGATTAAGGCTGACCTTTAAAAAGAGCAATTTGTCTCAAGGACAAATACTGACCATTTTTGCAGCTTGCTTTGAGTTATGCAGTTTTGTGTGGCCGATGTTACCGATGGTACAGATGTTAACAATAAAAAAAAGTTTGTTAAAAATATCAATATATTACGAAATTTCCAGAGTTATTTTCCCGATAAAAAACTCGTTAATTCAAGTGTTTGAAAAAAGATTTTATTACGAAGTGTGGAGATTGGCGCGCACATTTTGGCGCCCCACAAGGGACATGACGTTTTGCCCATGCCCAAGGATATTGCCCATCCTTTCTTCGAAAGTCGCATCAAATTCAATGTTTACATGAAGTTCAACTAAATTTGAAGAGCTTAAATCCAAGTTTTGCTCACGCCATTCACAAAACGAGATAAACTATCCGTCATATTTTTTTTACAAAAGATCAACCAAAGATCAGTGCCGGTGATCGAATCGTGAACGTGGAGTCTGCTACTTTGGCCGAACACCCGTGGATAGTCTACATCAGTCTGACAGACATGAATGACAGACAAAAACGCAAAAGAAGTAAAGTTCGTTGAATTATAAGCAAAAACTATCATCGAATATCGACAACAGTTAAACTGACCTACAGGAAATTACTACACCCAACCAACTTACGATATCCTGACTGTCAACAACAGACGTATAGTGTGAGTACAAGTCAACTGCAGACGTTTTGTGTAAGTTAGAGTAGTGATTGCTGAACAATCACTCTACAACTGACCGAAGGCTTGACAACCCGAAACCGGTGCACTCAATCTCCAAAAACTGTAAGACTAGTCTAATCTTTACAAACCATTCTTTGCAATAAAATTACGTACGATGTGTTATTGTGTATCCCAACTCAAAGCAAGCTACAAGTGGTAATTTTTTCTCGATACCAAAAATTTTTGGATATTTGTGAACAGAATATTAATCCGTGAAATCGGATCATAGACAAGGGGTACTAGACTAGTTTTTTGGGTTGGTTTCAACTTGAACCTGCTGACCAAAATTTACCAAAAAATTTTGGGAAAAAAGTAAAAAATTGCCAAAAAATCGTCAAAACGTCCCCATAATTCTGCGAAACTGTGCTGTAACATGACACCAACCTTATAGTAAGTGGTCTGGTAGCGTAATATCAGGCAAATTAAGATAAGTTTTTTTCATCCTCAGGTTTTTTCCGCGTGTGTTGTCGGAACTTAACCAACTTGCCTGATCCCCCACCCACATTGGTGAAACTGTGAGCCAGTTCGCTTCAAGTAAATATAAGCCGTTTCAGCCCGTCCGATTATTGACTTCGTTGCGCGACACTAATGTTAAGTGGCCAGGTACGGTGATATTATTTGAGTTAAGTTGAATTTTTCATCCTCAGGTTAACTCCGTGTGCGTTGTTGGAGTTCAACCGACCTACTTAATTTCCCCACCCCATTGGTACTTCATCGCAACGTAGCCGTCGCATAGGTCTCTTAAGTGTATGATATTCATTCTAGGAGCTAGTTCCTTGGATCACGCGCTCCGTATACTATCCGCACCGTCTAAAAAGCGCGTTAAAGAGACTTGTTTCACAAAGCCCGGTTTAAGCTTTAACTTTAACGCCAGGGATTCGCAGAAAACTATCCAACACTATCTGCACCATTTTTTGTCGAATCGGAAAGATCTAGTTATTTGGCCCGACGCCATAAATAACTCCATTAGTAAGCACCGCAGTAACAACAACCGTAGTTTGAGTACTGATCAACTTAAGAGCCTTCTTTTGAGATACAAGGAGAATATTACCGATATTGTATACTGTCGCCGCAACTGTACGAACAATATAGAAAAGGAGTTGAAAAAGACAGGTATTCTCGTTCTTAACATAGTTGAGGATTTTATCTCAAAGCGAAAGGCCAAAGACCAAATACTTATCGAAAAGTATAAAGAGCTGCACCAGCCCCTTCTCTTGAGTTGAAGACTCTGTTGTTACTTAGACGATACAGTGCTGACCTAAATACACTGAAAGCTAAGAAGAAGCGGAATCGATTGTCGCCTAAAAATCGTAGAGCGATTCACAACAGACTTAAAGCGTTAAAACTTCAAGTTACTCCCCCTTGTAAGTTATTGATGTATTAGAGTATTCTGTGGATTTACTTGAGTGAAAAAAAAGTATTTCTGAGAGACGTTTATTTCCGAAATTATTAAGCATGGAAGTTAAATTTCAGAAGAAAATTAAGAACTTGTTTGAGAAACGTAGCAATCTCGGAAACGAACTTTACAAATGCCATGAAATAATTTTAGAATACATAGAGAGTCAGAGTCGTTGCTCAAAAATTGATACCTATATTGAAAAATGTAGGAACTATATAGAACAAGCGGTCGAGATAAATACTGAGTTGATTGATATGGCTGCAAAAAGTGCCAATCCCGACGAATTGATACCGGCACAGGATATGTGGCTTCATAAGTTGACTCAAAGCAACGATAAAGTTTTGCAGGAAGCTATCACATATAAAACAAGTTTTGAGGCAGTAACAGAGCCGGACAACATAGATAGCAGCTCAAAAGTTTCTCATCATTCTGAAAAAAGTGAAAAAACCCAGTCGCATAAAACAGATACCCGCTCTAAGGTGTCACACCGAAGCAGCCGACATAATCAACCGGGTTGTCAGAAATCTAGTAGTTATACCGCCGCTCCGTCGAAAACACTTTCTGAGAAAAAGCACGACTTAATGATGTTAAAGAAACAACAAGAGGAACTTGAGAGGCAGGCAAATGTATCATTAAGACTGAAAGAGCAGCAAAACAAGATGAAACAATATGTTTTAGAACAACAAAGCAGTTTAGAGTTGGAAGAATTGGCTGAAGAACACAGGAAAAAACTGACAGAAATTGAGTTGAACGGGCTTGAGTTAGAAGATGAGTTGTCGGAAATTAGCGAAATTGCTGAGGAAAGTGGTTTAACTCGAATCTCTCCACAACTAACAAAAGACGAAAAGGATCGTACGCGTCAGTGGGTCGAATCTGTCGACCACAATCAGCCTGATGCTGTTGTAGTTCCCAATCAAGAGCAGCACGTTCATTCAACAGCTCCTGAGGCAACATATCCTGCATCAACAAATTACTTGGTCTAGTTATCCGGGATTGTATTACAGTAACCACATTCACGGACAACAACATAATTTGTCGAATTTGGTTCGATCGCAGGTTTCCGTTAATAATCCAGTAGGGTTACAGCAGGTCATGCAACCTGTTTCCAATAATTTGCCTCAGCAAACTTTTTTGTCCACTCATCCGGTGCTAGGCAATCCAAACACAGGTTCAGTAGTCCCGGTAACTTCTGAAAACTATTTTGCTCCACCAACATCTGCAGAAGTTCCTTCTGGTGTAGCACCGCTTGTTCCTGCATCAACAGCAATTAATCAGGTTTCATTAAGTCATCAAACTACAGGATCAGTAGTAGCTGGCTACCAAGCACCTGTAATCCCATCACAACAACATATGGGTGTTCCCGTTAGTAGTTATAAATTTTCAAGTGACCACTATAATCCTTATAGTAATTTGTGGAGACCAGCTGTTGCTGCCCCTTTAATGTCAGCTCAACAACACTACGTTCCTTCGACAACTGTTTTTTCCGCAGTAACTCCGATTGTTCCTACGAATAATTTTGTTCCTTATACAAGTGGAGGGACTGTGTTCTTTGCACAGCCTGAAATTTCTTCACACGCTAATCAACCGTTCGTTCCTGATTGTGACGGTAACTCTTCGAGTTACACAGAGCCAACTCCTGGTAATTCACCTGGTGCAGACGTCGAGCGTCCACTTTCGACACGAGAGTTGGTTAATATACTCATGCACAGCCGAAAAGATAATCTCCCTGAGTGGAAGCTGACCCAGTTCGATGGCAACCCACTTATTTGGCATGAGTGGTTTGGGCAATTCAAATCGACGGTCGATTCGGCCCTACTCAGTGACGATGAAAAGCTCACCTATCTGAAAACGCTCGTAGTGGGTAAAGCAAAATCCGCAATTGCTGAGTATAGCTATAGCGGAGTACTATATAAAGACGCATTAGCAACTCTTCAAAGAAAGTTCGGGCAGCCGCATGCTGTAGTAGGGGCTCATCTAGATAAATTGAGTAATTTTCCGCCGCTGAACATGCATAACTCGGAAAATGTAATTGGATTTTCCTCTGCAATTTCTGGACTTGTTGCCGTATTTAAGTCTCTGTCTTTTAACGACGACCTGAAAAGTGTTAACTTACTGAATCAAGCTGTGAGTAAGCTTCCCCCAAATCTTAAGGAAGCATGGTCAATGCAAACCGTAAGACGCCAGTGGCATCGACCAACTCTGCTAGATTTCAACGAATGGCTTAAAGAAAAAGCGGAGGGTCATGAGAGGCTAAAAACAATTAATTCTAAGGTTAAGTCTGAAGAACCAGTAAAGCAAAAAGTATGTACGAAAGTGTTTGCTAGTAATGCAAAGGTGAGTGATAAGACTAAGGAAAAACCAAAGTTCCCTCCATGTTCTGTATGTAAAGGTCAACACGCTCTTTGGAATTGCGCCGTATTTAAAGAGAAAAACGCTACGCAACGAGCGAAACATGTAGCCGAACAAAAATTTGCTTTGCGTGTTTACAGAGCAATCACAGTTTTCGTAATTGTAGCAAGGCCAGAAAGTGCCCCAAGCCAGATTGTGAAAGCACGCACAACGTGCTCTTACATGGAGCTGAGAAAATTTTTCCTCCTAAGGATACTAAAAGTTCCCCGGCGTCAGGTAACGCAAATACTAAACATGTATCGACTAACGCTGCCGTCGGCGATATTCATAGCCAGGAGTCAACTAAAGGCCTCCTGCCAGTTGCATCACTCGCCGTCTCTTCGGATGCGACGATTACTAATGCCCTAGCTCTTTGCGATAGTGCTTCCACGCACTCATGGGTATCCGCCGATCTCGTAAAACGCCTCCATTTGGTTGGCACTCCCGTTAACCTCACCATAAATGGATTCAATTCCACGAGCGTAATGAAAACTCATCAAGTAAATTTTCAAGTTTCCGCCGAAACGAATAATAGTGAATTTTCGTTTTCTTTTTGAGCTTATGTTAAGGATCATATTCGCATTGGATCGGATAGCATAATTATTCCTGAATTACAGGAAAAATACCCGCAGTTGGCTCCGATAAAACCAATACATTATAAGTGTGAGGAAGTCGAAATAATTATTGGACAGGATTTCTACCATGCCATAAGACCCGTTGAGTACCTTCTAGGGGAGGACTCTATTTCACCGTGCGCCGTACGCCTTCCGATAGGTTGGGTTTTAAGTGGTCCGTTACCGCCGTCCTTTAAGTCGAACTCGTCTTGCTTTAAGTGTGTTGTCGAAGACATGTCTCGTGCGGACCAAATTAAAACTTGGTTTGAGTTGGAGTCATATGGAGCCTTCAAGCAGGTAGATGCCCGTTCCGCCGCCGACAAACGCGCTTTGTCCGTTTTGAAAAATGACACCTTTCACGAAGGTGAGAGGTACATTGTACCAATGCTTTGGAACGATAAGGAAAGTACTTTACCGAATAACTATTTTCCTCCTTAGCTCAATTAAAGTCTTTAGAAAAGAGGCTAGATAACGATCCGTCGCTCCGTGAAAAATACGCTGAAACAATAAGAGAAGATATGCAAAAAGGATATGTCATAACCGTTAAGGCACACGATCCCAAATCACGAGCCGATCGTGAGTGGTATCTCCCTCATCACCCAGTGTTGAACCCGAAGAAACCCGGTAAGGTGCGCCGAGTCCTCAATGGGGCATCGAAGTGTCATGGCGCTTCCTTGAACAAATCTCTGTTGGTTGGCCCGGATCTCCTTCAAAACCTCTTTTTTGTACTTTTAAGATTCCGTCAGCATAAATACGCCGTTTCAGCTGACATTGAAGGGATGTTTTTACAGGTTGGAGTCCGTGAAGAAGATCAACCTTCTCTTCTTTTTTTTTTTTCTGGCGGGAGGACCCCACATCAAGTGTGGTAGTTCACCAATATACGCGTCACATTTTTGGTGCTCGTGACTCGCCGACTTGTGCGAATTTTGCTTTGCAGAAGACTGCATCGGATTATCAAGCTGAGTACCCCGAAGCTGCTTCGGCTGTTGTCCAGAAATTTTATAAGGATGATTATCTGGATTCTTTTCAAAACAGGGATGAAGCCTTGAAATTAGGTAGGGATTTCGTCTCGTTGCTTAAACTAGGTGGGTTTCATCTGACAAAATTTGTCAGCAACGAGCCTGACGTAACAACCGCTCTTGATCCGGTCAACCGTGAGTCCAATTCCTCTGTTAAAGATATTTGTGCGAGTCCAGACCAGTCGTCGCATGTTCTCGGTCTTAGGTGGGATCACGTAAAAGATACCTTAGTCGTTAGTAGAGGGGTTGATCGTCCACTATACAAAGCAATCACTCAGCGTACCGTGTTGAGTTTAGTTTCCTCTGTTTTTGATCCAATTGGCTTAGTGGCTTCGTATACCGTGAAGGCTCGCCTTCTATTAAAAGATATCGGGCGAATCAGCGGTCAAAAATGGGACGATGATCTGCCAGACAAAATCAAAAACAATTCATTGAGTGGCACTCAGGTCTTCATTTGTTAGGTTCTCTGACAATACTTCGCAGCTATTTCACTGAACCTTTCGACCGAATAGAACTTAACATGTTCGGTGATAGTTCGCATGATGTTTCTGTGCCGTCGCTTTCCTTCGTGCGCGACTTGTTATGGCCCATCAGACCGAATTAGCCTTTGTGTTTGGCAAAGCCCGCATCGCGCCTATGAAAGCGCTTTCTATTCCAAAGTTAGAGCTTCAGGCGGCTCTTCTTGCAACCCGCTTAAAAGAAGAAATTTTGAAAGGTCTCACTTTCAAAGTTACGGATATTTTCATGTGGACAGATAGTACCACTTTTCTTCAGTGGCTTCACTCTTGTAGTAAACTACCCGTTTTTGTTGGTAATCGGACTGGTGAGATTCTGGAGTCTACCAGCACTGATCAGTGGCATCACATACTAAGCGGTGATAACCCAGCTGATACCGGTACACGAGGGATTTCTTCGGAAGCCCTCAAGGAAAGCAGCTGGGTTAGTGGCCCTAGTATATTGAGAACAACTGATTGGCCGTTCAAGCCCGATACAAGGGTTATCGATAAAATAAGACTCAAAGGATTATCATGTGATATCAACATTTGTCTGGAAAATTCGTCAAATTTCGTCGTCGATGTTTTGACAGAAGAAAATCTTCCCTTCGGAAAATGGGAGAGATTCAATTCAATTGTAAAATACAAACGCGCAGTAGCATTTTTGTTAAGATGGCTGTCATCCCATAAACATTTCCGGTCGAGTATATTAGAAATTACAGACCCGTCTGAAATGGAGTTTGCTGAACAGAAGCTCATTTACCTGTCCCAGGGTGAGACATTCCCTAGTGAGCTAAAACTACTAAAATCCGATAAAGTTATCACAAGGAATAGTCGGATCGTCAAGTATTCGCCGTTCATTGGACCAGCTGGCATCCTTCGCTCGACTGGGCGCATCAGCCGCTTGGTTAATTCCGATTTCGATAGCAAGCATCCGATTATACTTTATGCACGTCACGCGGTTGTTCGGTTATTGGTTCAGCACTTGCACGTTAGGAATTTCCATCAAGGCTTGGATTACATGCGTTCGGTGGTTAATTTGAAGTACGTTTTGTTAAATTTGCGATGGTTGCTGCGAAACTTTGAAAATACTTGCGTTGCTTGCCGAAAATGCAAAGCGCAAACAGTAACTCATATTATGGCTGATCTGCCCTTTGAAAGGCTGGGTTACAAGCAACCTCATTTCACTAACACAGGTGTCGACTACTTTGGGCCGATCCTAGTTCCAATCCGGAGAAGTACGGAAAAGAGGTGGGGTTTTTTGTTCACCTGTCTCACCACTAGAGCGGTGCATATTGAAGTGGTCCCCTCGCTCGACACAAGCTCTTGTGTGATGGGCGTAGAGAGGTTTATTGCACGTCGCGGTACTCCGACTACCATCATGTCCGACAACGGAACGAACTTTGTTGGCGCTCAGAAAGAGCTCTTAGCTTGCATTGAGAGTTGGAACAAGCTAGCACCCGCTGTTTTTGTTCAAAAAGGGATCAAGTGGAAATTCAATCCACCCAGCGCACCGCACCATGGTGGCTCCTGGGAGCGATTAGTTCGGAGTGTTAAGCGCGACTTGTATGACATCCTAGGCAACAGGAGAGTAACTGAGGAGGTTCTAGGAACCACGCTATGCCTTGTTGAGCAATCACTTAACGCTAGACCGATAACAGCCGTTAGTTCCGATCCGCTAGACCTAGAGGCGTTGACCCCGAATCATTTTATCCTTGGTCAACACGCAGCGAGTTTTCCGTCGCTAAGTTTCGAAAAAAACTTCGACCATAAGAAGCGGTTCGCCAGAGCGCAATCATACGCTCACGCAATATGGACACGGTGGATGCGGGAATACGTTCCTTCCCTCAATAGGAGGGCAAAGTGGCACAACCAGTCAGACGTTAAGTTGAAAGCCGGCGACTTGGTTTGGATCATAGAGCCTGACACTCCACGTGGACATTATCCACTCGCACGTATCCTAAAACTGCACTATGGCAAGGACGGATGCGCGAGATCCGCCGACATAAAGATTGTTACGAGCGAACTGACCCGCCCGACCGTAAAGCTCGCTCCCGTTCTTCCTTGTTTAGGGGTGGAGGATAATGCAGCGCAAATGTAAATGTAAGCGAGAGTATAAATGCATATAAAACTAAACCAAAATATAAAAGCATATAGGGACAGTAGCCAAGCGTATACATGGTGCGTCCCGGCGGGTTCGGCGCCGGTTCGAATCCCGACTAGGTCGTTTCCTTTCTAGAACTCAAATATGCACCGAACTTGATGGGATGCTCCGTAACCAGGTTCGATCCCCCCAAAACCTATTTTAACCGTCTTTTCGCTCTAATTTGGTTCAACCTTGATTAAGGCTGACCTTTAAAAAGAGCAATTTGTCTCAAGGACAAATACTGGCCATTTTTGCAGCTTGCTTTGAGTTATGCAGTTTTGTGTGGCCGATGTTACCGATGGTACAGATATTAACAATAAAAAAAGTTTGTTAAAAATATCATTATATTACGAAATTTCCAGAGTTATTTTCCCGATAAAATACTCGTTAATTCAAGTGTTTGAAAACAGATTTTATTACGAAGTGTGGAGATTGGCGCGCGCACAAGACAAAAATTAGCTTTTTTAAGTAGGTTGTCAAAGGTTTTTTGACAATTTTCACGATCTTGACAAAGTAACCAGAATACTGTGTAGTTTTTGATTTTTGTTTCAATCTATGTTAAAAGTTTTGATAGCGATTTAAAATTTCCTCAATGGAATAACTTGTAAGCAAAGCTACTATCAAAAATTATGATTTTTGCTGTGAGCTTCGAAGAAAATAACGGATAATTTTTGACCAGTTTTTTTTTCTCGAAATTTAAACTTGTATCTAAGATCATCTATCAAACATTGCTATATTAAGTTATCGTCGCTTGAAAATTGCCGTTTAACCCATCGTTGTTTAATCAATTTGAGATTAAAAAAAAATTTGGGTACTTGGGTTAAAAAAGACATTTGTTACTGTATTTTGTCAGCGCTCCTATCGTAAGTCTTGATATATACCAGATATAAGTTATCACAAGCCGAATTGCCATAACTTATTGATGGTTTAATTTGGAGTTTTTGTGGCAATCTGATTTTGTACGATCTTGTCTCAATACTAGCCGCCCTGTCAGTGTTTATAAAAAGTAGAAAACGATTAGCAAAGTTTTTATTAATTGGGTCTTCATTCGAATACTAATTTGACAGTATGCGGAACAAAAAATTCAGAAATGGTTTGATAATTTTCAGTAAACAAACTACAGTCACTTACTAAGAATGA
Source organism: Symsagittifera roscoffensis (assembly GCF_963678635.1). Taxonomy (NCBI): domain Eukaryota; kingdom Metazoa; phylum Xenacoelomorpha; order Acoela; family Convolutidae; genus Symsagittifera; species Symsagittifera roscoffensis. The sequence continues at coordinate 204,336 of NW_026971218.1, read as the reverse complement.
AAAAAAAAAACAATCAAAAGTAAGGCTGCTTTGAATAGAAATTTTAAATTAGTCTCAATTTAGCATAAACTAGTTTTTTTATATATTAATTCAGTTTATTTTTCATCAAACTGAATTTTATAGAACTTGAGATTGTACCATTTGCAATTCTGGCGGTTGAGCTGGTACTTTTAATTGATCTATTTTTCTTTGACAGCATTTTTTCTAATGCTGCTTACTAAATTAGTTTTAGTTTAAACAAATTAACTCAAAGATGTCATTTAAAAATGTATCTATATATCTTACTGGTTATAGCGAACAAAATGAAGGCTCCCATTACATTTTGGGGGTTCCGATGAATCCACGCTAGCGCAATTTTACGATGTGCATGTCCTTCGATTTTTATCGAATCCACAGACTGTTCTGTGTTCCGCATTTTTGTTGCAGGTTGCACAAATTGTGTTTCGTTTGGAGACAATTTGAGCGATATAGTAAAATAACTGTTTGTTCGTGTAATCCAAAACAAAAAAAGGATTTTTAAAAAGTCGCTTAGCGGATTTCGCAAGTAATCTGTTTTCACCCTGTTTCAGAATCAGATCAAACAACACACCAATTGCCCTTTTTATGGAACTATTTTTGTTACATACAACAGAGCTCGCGGTCGAAACGTATCCAAAAATTATCAAATTTTGCCACCAATGACTTTGTACAGCTTCTGTAATCATCTTTATCCACATCTTTTCAGTACTTTTATTAACAAATGGATGACTTTTTTCAAGCACACTAAGCTTCTAATACTATCAGAATGAAGTTCATCCGTATGCTGCTGTTAACTTTCGAATCATTCTTTCGACCTTCGTAGAATGTAATGAATTGTTTGTGATCGGGATTGTTCTTTTTTCTCCAGACAAAGTTCGACTCTTCAACTATCAGTTTGTGACCGATAATTTTTATAAAGTTCCTAAAATTTTTCATTCTCATAGGTCAAGTTTAAAACAATAATAATTCACCTGTGATCATTTTACAAAATTTTAAAATGGTTTCAATTGGTAACTACTTTATAATTCAATCTGGGATAATCAGCACGCAAAACAATTTTTCTTATTGGAACGTAGACAGCGAAGTAAGCAATTCCATTTTGAATTGCAAATTGAAGAAAGATAGGAATATATGTTGACGGGGTGGTTTTTATATTCAGATAGTTTCTAGGTTACGTGGCGGATAGCGCCTACGTGCTCCATGCCGTACGCGTACCCATCAAGTTAGCCAGGCAAACCACTGTCTGCGTAACGTAAAACGACTTTATCTAAGCTGCTCATTTTTTTACTAATTGTTTTTTTTTAATATTTGATAGCTACTTGGTCTTAATAGTTTCATATACGACTCATATCTTAACATTCAAATTTTTTTTTATCAACTTGAAAGCAGTCAAATGGTAGTCGAAACATTCAGGGCTTTTCCCTGATGCGAGCAGTTTTTTTATTTTTAACTTACGAGGCTCGAAACATATCGTCTTCCAAACTCTTGATCGAGAGATTTCAAAAGCTTGTTTGGGGTAATATTGAACTCACTTGTTCAAAAATTTGATATCACTAATCATCAACGTTTTCAAACAATCTGCAATTATACAAAATGAGCTTATTAGAGCTCGATCTACTGAGAGTATGTCTTTTATTGATCAGGAAGTATTCGAAGTATGGGCATTGAAAATATGCTTAAAATAGTCAAATTGTAACCCGTAATTATCTTAAGAGAAAGTTCATTAATTTTACTACACATATTCACAATTTTTTTTTCACAATTTCTTATCATAGAATATCTTCGCCATCAAGCCTGTCTAACTTAAATTGATTATACCAGCTTAAATCAAATATAATTTAAATTTTGAAGGGTTATTTGTTTTGTTTCCAGTCAAATGAGAGTGATTAATTGAGTGATCTTCAATTTTTTGTGAGCATGCGTAGAAAATTTTGACCGTATAAAAGTCTCGATATCTTTAGCAATTTGTGAACCTCCACAAGTTTACGCGTACTTGTTAAATATTTATTCTTTCATAATTCTTTCGGATGTTTGTAACCAATTTTACTTAACTGAAATTAAGACAAAACTTTATGAGTGATGAAAAAAAATAAAATTGGGATTCGATATTTTTATTATTTGAAAAATTTTGACATTCAAACAAAAAGATAAGAGTAAAACTTCTGTTCTGTTCTGCCTGGTTCGAAATTAAATAAAATTTTTGCATAAAAATTTTAGCGTTTTGTTTCAGCGTTTCATTTCAGAGTAATGAGCAATATGAAAAATGGCTGGCGGATTAGGCATGTTTTTGGAGACTTCTGGCAATTTTGAATTTTTTTTTCAAATACTAACTTTACAGCATTAGAGGAACTTCATTGTAAACATTATTGGATTAATGTCATTGCATGAAGCTTTGAGCAATAGAAGATTTAACTCAAATTTGTGATAACAAAAGGTTAACAAGATAGTTTCTTTTAGCGGTTACACTTCGAAATCAAACCCAAAAAACCATGAATGATTTCTGAGTCATTTTTCTGTTGGTTAAGTTTTGGCCTTGTAGGGTTTGTGAAAAAGGACCCTAATTTTTTGAAGCAAGGAGGTTCATCAATTGTCTGCGTCAATCTGATGTTTATTTTTTCTGGATCTCCATCAACCAAAAGTTGTTTTAAGAAAAAGTTTATCGTTTCGGACTTTACTTCAGACCATTTTTTGACATAGGGTTTCGGACACATAGTTTTACAGGCTTCAGTTTTGTTTTACTTTTCGCATTTTGTTTATATATCCCCTGTTTTTTTTTTAAATCCAGTATTTAAATATTTGCTGGCTCGTAATCAGAGAAGCAATCACGTATGTCTTCATTTATGAACTGTTTGTAAGCGCTTCTAACAATTCCGGACACGTAGTTATACAAACTCTTTCTGATCTGTCCACAGTAATCACTTGTCTTCACAATTGTTCTCAGCGATTCTTTTATAAGCCTGAGATCTTTATTGGAGTCTCTTTTGATTTTTTTGATCTTTCTCAAGTGCTCCATTTCTACTGGACCGTTCATGTTCACTCGCAGTGGCTTGCTTTGGCGTATCACCAAGGGTGCTTGTAGAAACAATTTTCAATTCCTGGCCTTCATTCAGCATTTTTGCGCATGTGATCAACACTGGAGATGATCTTCATTCTATCTTGAACATGACATCAACTTTTTCATAGTTCCTTCACTGATCAACAAGTCTCTTAAAGCCATCACCAAGAGCACTTGTTCGTCCTTCGATCTTTTTCTCTCGTATTCTTCTCTGGTCAATCTCCCCAAAATCACCAGCTGAGTCTAAGCTGCAACTCAGGTTTTATATATGGTACAGCTATCAAGTCATGGCATTTCGATTACCTCATTTCATTCTCGAAGTGCGATAGTAATAATGCCTTTTATTGTAAGCTGACAAATTGATCTACAGTTTTTCCGTGAGTTTCCGAGGAAGCCAAAGCCCTCTGCTTCATCGTCTTGTACTTATTAAATGTTCGCCAGATTAAATCCCTGTAATAATCGTGCAGAAATAACACAGTGACGGAGCGTAGAAAGAGTCCCTATTGACAACAAGTTGTTGTCAGTTACCCAAAATCTACTCGTTTTTAATCGTCTTGACCTAGCCAGTTGATTTTCAGGTCTGTTTAACGGCTAACTATAATAGTACCAATTTTAGGCTATCAGTCAAACGACTTTTAATCAGCTTTCGCTTACATGCAAAAATAACCTCACAGCTAGGTCTCGAATCCCTAGACAGACTGTTTTTTGCTAAGATTACTGATGGAATCTACAATTAGAGATGTTTAATTGACAGTTATATATTATATGGACATTATATAAATAAGAAAACGATTGACCTTTTCCTCGCCCCTCAAGCTCTGAAATGCCAAATCAATTTTGGATTCATTTAGAAATGACATCACAGTACCTTAAAGATGTTAATTTCTATTTAAAAAATTCCCCGGAAACGGGCCTCCAGTTCCAACCTATCTCAGATACAACGTCGATATCTTTTCTTTTCTAATGCTCGGAAGGGTTCGGAGCTGTCCCGAATGTCCGACTGGACCATTCGTTTGCGCTGTCGTCTATAAGTAGGCACCTTATTTTGTCTTCGAATCACGGTAAGAGGAACAGTTGTCCTTCTATTACATCTTTCTTTTTCTCAATGATTTTGTCTTTTATTCGGCTGCTGTGTAACTGACACGTTGTAATCGTCAAAGTGGCCGTTTATAGCAATTCTTAGAAATATTCAAGTCACAATCGAAATTTTGAAAAACTTAAATTCTTGGATTTTCTGAGCCTCCTTTTCATCTGAAATTCGTCATTAAGGCCTTTATAGTCTAGTTCATCGTACGGGAAATTTTGGCTGTGCCATCCGGGTCAATGGCACATACTCCCCGGACGGCCCATCAATATTTTGCTTGAACGCATAACTTCGGGTTATCATCAAGCTGTGATCCAATGTTGTTTTACAAACTTACAAATCACTTGAGAAAATAAATTGCATTGCTACCTCAACTCGCCGCGTGCCTTAAATGGCATCTTAAAAATCTTTCACTATCGTTCCAAAGTTTTCACAAAACATGCTCCATGAGGAGTGTCCTGGACATTTGTTTTCTGACTACTCTCGTCATTCAACTATAAAATGACATCTCGCTCTTGTTTCTCTGAAAAGATTTGGAACGTGGCACGGCCACGCACACGTTAAAATTAATTAGAGTTACTCGACAAGTATGATAGTCTAAGCATGCCGTTGCCCTAATTATTGAAATTAAGAAAATATCTGGCTAGGAAAGGTGATGAGAGAGCGTACCCTTTCCCTATTTCTCGAGAGAGCGTACCCAATCCCTACCAGGTCGCCACTAAGTGCAGTTTTGCCCAATGTAGCTTAAAAACCTCAAGTCAGACTAAAGACACTATTACGTTGTTTTACTTGCTCATTTACTTGTATAAATAAAGAAAAACAACTAGAATTTTCATTGCAACTCAACTTAAATAACAAATTACACCAACTTCAACATCTGGTCTGAACCGATTGCAAGCAAAAGCTAAAAGAATTTTAAGAATCAAGCATGGTCAGTTTGGTCAAGTTTTTACCAAAGCTAAAAAAATTTTAAGAATCAAGCATGGTCAGTTTGGTCAAGTTTTTACCAACCAAGACATTTAATAGTTTCTATTATCTCCTAATTTCAATCCTCATCTCATCTTCTCAGTCAGTTCTTAGTCCATGGCCTCGTCTTCTTGTGCTCCTTTAGTTTCTCCCATCGCGATGTCCTCTAGCACTTTGTGCAGAATATCGACAGAGTTGCGGGCCAGGCCCCAACTTTCTTGCACTAACAACCTCTGCTTACGGCATGGCAATTTTTCCACATTCACTTTTCGCTCCCGGTTCCGGCAGAAATTATTGTGCAAGCACGGGCCTACGTTTCGCTGCAGTTCAGCTCTTAAAACCTCATTCCTCTCACTCTCTCTCGTGCAATACATTCCAGCTACACGTTTCAAGGCAGTTGTGACAGCTTTATTTGGAGTAGGAAATACTCGATTATAGGCGCCCTGTCCTAAATCTAGCTGTAACGATTGATAGGCTTCGCGCCTTCATACATTCATAGTTTCCAGACGGCATTACAACAAGGCATTAATCTCTGCCATGCGCAAATTCTTCAATTGCCTTTGTTATCTTCAGAATCTTAGAGGTGGTCTTGAACAAGTGCAAGTTGTTGTTGAACTTCACACTTCCCTCTGTTTAGCTGCTTAGGCGTAGGTATCGCCATCTCATACTCACTCGTCCCAGCTTTGGCTTCCAACACTCTCACAGCGATCCTGGCTTTGAATACTTAAATTGACACGGGCTTGGCCTACTCGGGTAATCCTTTGGAGAACAATTCTTCCACATCACACACTAACATTAAGCTTCATCATTTGAGGAACCATAACAACTGGGCCAGTCAGTGGCAAGGACACACCCCATGGGTCAGCAGAATGTTCTTCTACGTCTGTTACCCTTCCATGTCTGGTGCCCTGAAGTATCTGGTACCCTTTGTCATTACTTGATGAGTTTCGTCTTTTTCATGTAAAAGGGAAATCAGTTGATAACGCTCCACTAGCTTTCTTCTTCTGGAGCCCACTCACAATAACTTCTCTCAAGTTTATGAAAACCACGCCGACTACGTCCCTCAACTTAACTTTAAATCTCTCTGGGATCGTGTGAATGATCTTTGTTAACAAATCATACGATCTTTTCGACATTCTGGCCAATCACACACATTTGAGCACTGAGAACCGTTAATCGATCAACACCTGTTGTGTCCTCGCAACCAGTACCACCATTTGGGGGTATTTGGTATTGTTGTATGATGCGTAGAAGAATCCCACCAAATACTTTGAGCCATAAGTCTATGCTGTCCCTCACTATTTTTCAGTTTCATCTCATTTTCGGCAGCTTCTTGCCTGCCTCCGATTTCCAATCGTCGTCAACGTCCCAGGAAACACTTCCACACTTGAGGATATAACCAGTTCATGGGCAACCTCCAGGCGTTCTAATGACTCAACCGAGCTGACAATGCTATAAAAACCCAGAGCGTTCTTCAGGTTTATCCTAGTTACTCCATGGCAATACGCAACCAACTATATTTAGTTTTTATCGTAGATACTCAATCTTCCATTAATTTTGCTAACTGGCGATGTTGCTCACTCAGTGTGTCCAAGCAGTTGCCAGACCCATACACGTGTCTTTCCATTCAACCTTCGGACGGCTCCGTTGGTGACGATTCAACCTGTTGAATAATTTCAGGGCCAACAGGAGATGGATCACAGGTAAGTCAAGTAAACAAGCAAGGCATGTTTGTGGTTGTTCGAAAGTCCGCGTTACGACTTCTTTCACTCTCTCCGCCCAGAAGTCCAGAACTTTTGCTTGTTCAAAGTCAACCTAAGCGAGTTTAGTCTCTCTATCTACAAACGGTTTGTACGCTCTCCTGGGTACGCTTGACACATTTGGAAGGACTTTAGCGTACCCAGGGTCACATGTTCTTTCGGATCTCTGGCTTTCTCAATGATCAAAAAACCAAGGGCATTTTTGCGGTAGCCTAGGCTATCGCAGAGTCTTCTCTGGCAATCAATACTCGTTGAACTTCCATTAGTTCCAATTATCGTTCTTTCGATCTCGAATCGTTACTGGCTTCATACTCCGACCTTTTAATTCTCATTAGGCACCAGGCTAAAATCACTCGCAATTCTTTCCTCAAGCTTAAAGCTTTTCTTTCACATGAGCATATGCTTCCGGACAAGCCTGAACCCGCATGGCTCCTACTGAATGCTTCACTAATCGGCCTAAATTCCGGAACTTGGGGTTGAATTGGTCTTTGGCCGTCTTCGCCGACCATCCCGCATTTGAAATGCTTTTTGGAGTTCATCAACATCCAGCCTGGTCCGGCTACTCTTCCAAATAACCGGTCATCACTTGCATATCTTCTCAGCTCCTGCTGGACAACCCAATCCCACACAGATACTAGGTTGACATTCAGTATCGAATTTCTCTTTGTTTTTTTTTGTTTATCGGGGAACACATTTGACATCCCCTGTCCATATACGACAGTGACGAACTCTCTCAATCTAAAAACTAGAGCCAGCGGATCAATCCGCATCATCACAGCTGGATGCCTCTACAAGCGGTCGTTCGCCTCTGCGATGATCTCAACCTTTGCGATCAAACTTCTGTTTTGTTGCAGGAGATACTGAATCAGAAGCGTCCTCCAATCATTCATTTTCCGATACGAAGAGGTCTCTGACTGCGCGTTAAATACCCGACTGACCCCTGTAGCTGCTCAGGGCAACGCAAGAGTAAAGACAGGTCATCAAGTTAACCATACGAATCAAGAGCGTTCTTCAGGTTTATCCCAGTTACTCCATGGCAGTACGCAATCAACTATATTTCGTTTTTATCGTAGATACTCAATCTTCCATTAAGTTCGCCAACTGGCGATGTTGCTCACTCAGTGAGTTCAAATAGTTGCCAGAACCATACACGTGTCCTTCCATTCAACCTTCGGACGGCTCCATGGGTGACGATTCATCCTGCTTGAATAATTTCCAGGCCAACAGGAGATGGATCACACTTAAGTCAAATAAACAGGCAAGGCATGTTTGTGGTTGTTCGAAAGTCCGCGTTACGACTTCTTTCACTCTCTCCGCCCATAAGTCCAGAACTTTTGCTTGTTCAAAGTCAAACTAAGCGTCTTTAGTCTCCCCATCTACAAACGGTTTGTACGCTCTCCTGGGTACGCTTGGCACATTTGGAAGGACTTTAGCATACCAGGGTCACGTGTTCTTTCGGATCTCTGGCTTTCTCAAACATCAAAAAACCAAGGGCATTTTTGCGGTAGCCTGGGCTATCGCAGAGTCTTCTCTGGCAATCAATACTTGTTGAACTTCCATCAGTTCCAATTATTGTTCTTTCGATCTCGAATCGTTACTGGCCTCATACTCCGACCTTTTAATGCTCATTAGGCACCAGGCTAAAAATCACTCGCATTTCGGTCCTCAAGCTTTAAATTTTTTTCACATGAGTATATGCTTCCGGACAAGCCGGAACCCGCATCGCTCCTAATGAAGCCTTCACTAATCTTCTTAAATTCCGGATTTTGGGGTTGAATTGGTCTTTGGCCGTCTTCGCCGACCATCCCGTTTTGAAATGCTTGTTGGAGTCCATCAACATCCAGCCTGGTCCTGCTACTCTTCCAAAAAACCGGTCATCACTTGCATATCTTCTCAGCTCCTGCTGGACAACCCAATCCCACACAGATACTAGGTTGACATTCAGTATCGAACTTCTCTTTGTTTTTTTTTGTTTATCGGGGAACACATGTGACATCCCTTGTCCATATACGACAGTGACGAACTCTCTCAATCTAAAAACTAGAGCCAGCGGATCGATCCGCATCATCACAGCTGGATCCCTCTACAAGCGGTCGTTCGCCTCTGCGATGATCTCAACCTTTGCGATCAAACTTCTGTTTTGTTGCAGGAGATACTGAATCAGAAGCGTCCTCCAATAATTCATTTTCCGATACGAAGAGGTCTCTGACTGCGCGTTAAATACCCGACTGACCCCTGTAGCTGCTCAAGGCCACGCAAGAGTAAAGACAGGTCATCAAGTTAACCATACGAACCAAGAGCGTTCTTCAGGTTTATCCCAGTTACTCCATGGCAGTACGCAATCAACTATATTTCGTTTTTATCGTAGATACTCAATCTTCCATAAAGTTCGCCAACTGGCGACGTTGCTCACTCAGTGAGTTCAAGTAGTTGCCAGAACCATACACGTGTCCTTCCATTCAACCTTCGGACGGCTCCGTGGGTGACGATTCATCCTGCTTGAATAATTATCTGGCCAACAGGAGATGGATCACACTTAAGTCAAATAAACAGGCCAGGCAAGTTTGTGGTTGTTCGAAAGTCCGCGTTACGACTTCTTTCACTCTCTCCGCCCATAAGTCCAGAACTTTTGCTTGTTCAAAGTCAAACTAAGCGTCTTTTGTCTCCCCATCTACAAACGGTTTGTACGCTCTCCTGGGTACGCTTGGCACATTTGGAAGGACTTTAGAGTACCCAGGGTCACGTGTTCTTTCGGATCTCTGGCTTTCTCAAACATCAAAAAATCAAGGGCATTTTTGCGGTAGCCTGGGCTATCGCAGAGTCTTCTCTGACAATCAATACTTGTTGAACTTCCATCAGTTCCAATTATTGTTCTTTCGATCTCGAATCGTTACTGGCCTCATACTCCGACCTTTTAATGCTCATTAGGCAACAGGCTAAAAATCACTCGCAAATCGGTCCTCAAGCTTTAAGCTTTTTTTTCCACATGAGTATATGCTTCCGGACAAGCCGGAACCCGCATCGCTCCTAATGAAGCCTTCACTAATAGTCTTCAATTCCGGAACTTGGGGTTGAATTGGTCTTTGGCCGTCTTCGCCAACCATCCCGCATTTGAAATGCTTATTGGAGTCCATCAACATCCAGCCTGGTCCGGCTACTCTTCCAAATAACCGGTCATCACTTGCATATCTTCTAAGCTCCTGCTGGTCAACCCAATCCCACACAGATACTAGGTTGACATTCAGTATCGAATTTCTCTTTGTTTTTTTTGTTTATCGGGGAACACATGTGACATCCCCTGTCCATATACGACAGTGACGAACTTTCTCAATCTAAAAACTAGAGCCAGCAGGCCGATCCTCATCATCACAGCTGGATCCCTATAAAAGCGGTCGTTCGCCTCTGCAATGATCTCATCCTCCGCGATCAAACTTCTGTTTTGTTGCAGGAATTATTGAATTAGAATCGTCCTCCAATATTTCATTTTCCGATACGAAGAGGTCTCTGACTGCGCGTTAAAAACCCGACTGACCCCTGGAGCTGCTCAGGACCACGTAAGAGTACAGACAGGTCATAAAAATAACCATACGTCCTGGTGATTAACGTGAGGAGCCCATCCAGCCTCAGGTCCGCAAGTGCCTGAGTGAAGGGATTCTCTTTAAGTTAACGAGAAAGAGAGAGAGAGAGAGAGAGAGAGAAAGGGCTTTTTCGTGGCCTTTTAACATTATGTGTGAATTGGTCCCCGTGTTGGAATGATCTGTACTGTTGTACGCATCCATCACTTGCGTTAATGCTTGTCCCAGTGGTCCATGTTTTTTGAGCATTGAACTCTCAGCAATGGGAACAGTGTGCGATTTTGCCTTTCGACTCGGCCATTCGTCTACGTGTGGTAAATGATCGAGTGGGCTTGTGCCACATGTGACCTTTCCATCAACTCCTTTGTGAGGTCACCGACGACTGCTTTGTAATTGGACACCCGTGTCTAGCATTCTCCACATTTATCAAATGACCACAGGATCTCTCCGCTGACACCGTCATGCAGGGTACTGCTTCTGCACATTTCTTGAGTAGATTGATCATTACTAGCACTTGATTAAAGCCCGTCGCCGTCATGCAGATTTTCTATTGATCTGTTCGCACAACTCCTCGGGGTTCCTTCGCAGTCATTCATTTTAGTGCAGCTGAGGCAAGACTATTGAATTATAATTATAAAGGTTCTGTCTTCCTCTTTGCGCTTGCAGGCTAAGACTCCGTCTTTATTCAGGTACAACAAATCCAATTTTTGTTATCCGTCGTTCTATCAATTTTTGAGCGCTTAGAAGACCAGTTAGTCAGTATCTAGCATTCAAACAGTTTTCATTACGTTCAATTGTCCGCTGATTATTACCAGAGCATGGGCATCATCCATTGTTTTAACGCATCACTTTTCTTCGAAAGTGTTTTTTTTTATCTAATGGTTGCTGATTTGTTCGGACGACCTTAGCATGCAGAATTACCTAGTCGGACGTTTCGACACTGATATCAACTCAAGCTCATTTGCGGCACGATCGACTACGGAATCTTCTTCATCGGAGGTATGTCTGTCTCCAACTGGGCATTGATGTATTTCTCGGCCCAACACGCATTCTTTCCATTTCACTAGTAAAGAAGGAATTGCAATATCTGAAACAACTGAGTTGGAAGTAGTCTCCAACACGTTCCTCTAGGCTTTATTCTTGGAATCATCACTCGATTTGCTGGAGTCGCCATAGTCGCATTCGGAACTAATCTTCAAATTTCTCGACTTTCCGGTCCAAAATCTTCCCTTTGATGGTTCTATAGGTTTCCTGGCAGTGCATAAAGGTGCCCGGCTCCCCGAAAAATTCCACGTCTGGATCGTTTTCTGGTTTTGACTCCTCGGACAAAAAATTTATCTCCTGATTTATCTCGGCTCTTACCCAAAAAATTTATCTCGGCTCTTACTTCGTTGACGCATCAACAAACTGAACACTCCTTTCCACGCTATCTTTCAGTTTGACATTGCTCCCTTGAGCAAGCTGAGTGCTGGTCAGTTTTCGATTTTCACCGTAGGATGTTTTCAACATGACTTTCATCGGCATTTAGTACACCAGTTGGTTTTCTCTTGACAGGCAATCACGTTTGACATCCCGACTCCTGATCACTACCGGTCGAGTCTTTGCCTTCTTCTCGACTGTCAATCCCTGCATAGTTTCAGTCCATTTTTGATCCTGCCTTTTAATTTCTTTATCGAAAAGATCACGATGTTTTCAGATGACATACAGTGTTTTGTTCAGCAGCGCTATGCTAACTTATTGTTCTGTAGCTAACTGTATTGTTCAGCAGCGCTATGCTATTGATGCTCAGTCTGGCGACTTTTTTTGGTACGAGATTGGAATTCAAACACAAGTGCAATGGAACCTGTTCACCGTCTGCCAACATCTTTAATTCGGCAGCTCTTTCCGTGGAAATTTCAGTGTGTCCTGGTTCGGGTTGCCTTCGTTTGACAAGTGAGTGGTAGTATCTTGTGAGTGGTAATTTTTCATAGGTGTCTTTAACCAGAAAGGAAAAAACAACCTTAATTTTTGTCTAATTACTCTGTTTGTCTTTTAGTTTCTCGTGTTTGTTGCAAAAAACTAGAGGTCGATCAAGCTCTTCAAAATAGGTGAGCTGCAGGAGCTACTACAGAAGATGAAGACCACTGTTTTGAGCTGAAAAATTGGGGTCTCAGGGCTGTAGAACGCTTGTTTCGGCAGAAAGGAGTGCTCGCACAGCTTCGCTTTTTTAGCGAAGTTAGATATGGATGATGATCAGCTGCTTGCAAAAAATGGGAGCAGTGCGACCAGTGGTTCAAAAGTTATGACCCGAACTGTAAACGACGTCAAAATGAGGTCCAAAACTGGCAAAATTGTTTCAGTTGGCTTTTAAAATAATAAAGCTTGCTCGTAGAGCTTCGGGGATAGGCTCATCAGCTTCCTCGTTAAGAAAGGTCTCAGAACCAACTTAGAAGATCTTGTTCGACCTTTGGCGTTTTGGTGTTTGTTGCCAGTCCGTTGCTGAAGAATCTTATGATAGTCATCGAAGCTTACTATCCTTCGGCGACCCATATAACTCTGATCCGTCGAAGAAATTTTCAGTCATGCAAGAGCTCGGTTATTTACGCACAGTTTAAATGGTGCACTCCCTAAGTAAGCTCCATGCAGTTCAACAAAACTTATCACCGTGAACTTTTCCGCCTTTAGTGCACTGTATTTCTTTAAAATAACAAAGCTTGCTCGTAGAGCTTCGGGGATAGGCTCATCAGCTTCTTCGTGAAAAAAAAGTCTATCAACCACCTTAGATGAGCTTGTTCAATCCTTGGGTGAGCTGCAGGAGCTACTTAGCGAAGCTGAAGACTCTTAGTTTGAGCTAAAAATGGGTGTCTCGGGGCTGTAGAACAGTTTTTTCGGCATGAAAGAGTGCTCGCACAGCTTCGCTTTTTCGGCGAATTTAGATATGAATGATGGTCAGCTGCTTGCAAATGACGAGAACTGCGCGACCAGTGGTTCGAAAGTTATGACTCGAACCGTAAACAAGCTCAAAGTGAGGTCCAAACCAATGAGGCAAAATTGATTCAGTTGGCTTTTAAATTAACAAAATTTACTTGTAGAGCTTCGTGGATAGGCTCATCAGCTTTGTCGTAAAAAATAGGTCTAGGAACCATCTTAGATGAGCTTGTTTGGGCCTCGGGTGAGCTGCAGGAGCTCTTAGCGATGCTGAAGACCTCTAAGTTGAGCTGAAAAATGGGGGTCTCAGGGCAGTACAACGCGTGTTTCGGCATGAAGGAGTGCTCGCACAGCTTCGCTTTTTTTGTTAGGTTAGATATGGATGATGATCAGCTGCTTGCAAAAAATGGGAGCAGTGCAACAAGTTGTTCAAAATTTATGAACCGAAATGTAAACGAGCTCAAAGTGAGAACCAAAACAAGCAAATTACTTCAGTTGGCGTTTAAAACAACAAAGCTTGCTCGTAGAGCTTCGGGGATAGACTCATCAAACTCCTCGTCAAAATCAGGTCTAAGAACCACCCTAGAAGAGCTTGTTAGACCTTTGGCATTTTGCTGTTTAATGCGAGTCCGTTGCTGAAGAATCTTGTGATAGTCATCGAGGCTTACTATCCTCCGGCGATCCATATAACTCTGATCCGTCGAACAAGTTTTCAGTCAAGCAAGAGCTCGATTATTTACGCACAATTTAAAGGATGCACTCCTTAAGTAAGTTCTATGCTCTTCAACAAAATTAATCACCGCGAACTTTTCCGCCTTTATTTAGTGCACCGTATTTTTTTTAAGATAACAAAGCCTCCTCGTAGAGCTTCGGCGATAAGCTCATCAGCGTTCTCGTAAAAAAATAGGTCTAATAAAAAACACCTTTGATGAGCTCGTTCGACACCTGGGTAAGCTGCACGAGCTAATTAGCGAAGCTGAAGACCCCTATTTCGAGCTGAAAAATGGGGGTCTCAGGGCGGTAGAACACTTGTTTCGGCAAGAAGGATGGCTCGCATAGCTTCGCGTTTATTTTATTAGGTTAGATATGGATGATAGTTCGCTGCTTGCAAAAAAAGGGAGCAGTGCGACCAGTGGTTCAAAAGTTATGACCCGAACCGTAAACAAGCTCAAAATGAGGTCCAAAACTGGCAAAATAGATTCAGTTGGCTTTTAAAATAACAAAGCTTGCTTGTAGAGCTTCGTGGATAGACTGATCAGCCTCGTCGTAAAAAATGGGTCTAAGAGCCATCTTAGATGAGCTTGTTCGAGCCTTGGGTGAGCTGCAGAAAAATGGGGGTCTCAGGGCAGTAGAACGCTTGTTTCGGCGTGAAGGAGTGCTCGCACAGCTTCGTCTGTTTTAGAGAAGTTGGATATGGATGATAGTCAGCTGCATGCAAATGATGAGAGCTATGCGACAGTGATTCAAAAGTTATGATCCGAACCGTAAACAAGCTCAAAATGAGGTCCAAAACTTGCAAAGTTGCTTCAGTTGGCTTTTAAATTACCATAGCTTGCTTTTAGAGCTTCTTGGATAGGCTCATCAGCTTCTTCGTGAAAGAAAAGTCTAAGAACCACCTTATATGAGCTTGTTCAATCCTTGGGTGAGCTGCAGGAGCTACTTAGCGAAGCTGAAGACTCCTAGTTTGAGCTAAAAATGGGTGGCTCAGGGCTGTAGAACGCTTGTTTCGGCATGAAGGAGTGCTCGCACTTTTTCGCTGTTTTTAACGAAGTTACATATGGTTGATGGTCAGCTGCTTGCAAATGATGAGAGCTGCGCTATCAGTGGTTCAAAAAATAAGACCCGAACCGTAAACAAGCTCAAAATTAGGTCCGAAACTGGCAAAGTTGCTTCAGTTGGCTTTTAAATTAACAAATTTGCTTGTAGAGCTTCCGGGATACATTCATCAGCTTTCTCGTAAAAAATGGGTCTAAGAACCACCTTAGATGAACTTGTTCGAATCTTGGGTGAGCTGCAATAGCTACTTAGCGAAACTGAAGACCGCTAACTTTAGCTGAAAAATGGAGGTCTCAGGACAGTAGAACGCTTGTTCCGGCATGGAGGAGTGCTCGCAAAGCTTCGTTTTTTTTATATGGCTAGATATGAATGATGATCAGCTGCTTGCAAAAAAAAGGGAGCAGTGCGACGAGTGGTTGAAAAGTTATGACCCGAACAGTAAACGAGCTAAAAATGAGGTCCAAAACAAGCAAAGTTGCTTCAGTTGGCTTTTAAATTAACAAAGCTTGCTCGTAGAGCTTCGGGAATAGACTCATCAGCTCTCTCGTAGAACCACCTAAGAAGAGCTTGTTAGACCTTTGGCATTTTGATGTTTGTTGCGAGTCCATTGCTGAAGAATCTCGTGATAGTCATCGAGGCTTACTATCCTTCGGCGATCCTTATAACTCTGATCCGTCAAATAAATTTTCAGTCAAGCAAGAGCTCGGTTATTTAAGCACAGTTTAAGGGTTGCACTCCCTAATTAAGCTCTATACTGTTCAACATAATTAATCACCGCAAACTTTTCCGCCTTTAGTGCACCGTATTTCTTTAAGATAACAAAGCTTGCTCGTAGAGTTTCGAGACAGGCTCATCAGCTTCTTCGTGAAAACTAGGTCTAAGAACCACCTTAGATTAGCTTGTTTGGTCTTTGGGTGAGCTGGAAGAGCTACTTAGAGAAGCTGAAGACTCCTATTTTGAGCTAAAAATGGGAGTCTCAGGGCTGTAGAACGCTTGTTTCGACATGAAGGAGTGATCGCTCAGCTTCGCTATTTTTTATCAGCTTAGATATAGACGCCGTTCAGCTGATTGCAAAAGATGGTAGCTGTGCGACCAGTGGTTCAAAAGTTGTAACCCGAACTGTAAACAAGCTCAAAATGGGGCCCAAAACTGGCAAAGTTGCTTCAGTTGGCTTTTAACTTGACAAAGATTGCTTGTAGAGCTACGGCGATAAGCTCATCAGCTTTCTGGTGAAAAAGTGGTCTAAGGACAACCTTAGATGAGTTTATTTGACTCTTGTGTGAGCTGCAAGAGCTACTTAGCGAAACTGAAGACCCCTACTTCGAGCTGAAAAAGGGGTGTCTCAGGGCTGTAGAACGCTTGTTTCGGCCTAAAATATTGCTCGCACAGCTTCGCTTTGATTTCAGCAAAGTTAGACATGGATAATGGTCAGCTTCTTACAAAAAATGGAAGCAGTGCGACGATTGGTTCAAAAGTTATGACTCGAACTGTAAACGAGCTCAAAATTTGGTCCAAAACCGGAAAAGTTGCTTCAGTTGGCTTTTAAAATAAGAAAACTTGTCCTTAGAGCTTCGGGGATAAGCTCATCAGCTTTCTCGTTAAAGAAGGTCTCAGAACCATCTTAGAAGAGCTTGTTCGACCCTTGGCACTTTGGTGTTTGTTGCGAGTCCGTTGCTGAAGAATCTTGTGTTAGTCATCGAGGCTCTCTATCCTTCGGCGATCCATATAACTCTGATCCGTCGAATAAGTTTTCAGTCAAGCAAAAGCTCGTTTATTTACGCACAGTTTAAAGGGTGCACTCCCTAAGTAAGCTCTATGCTTTTCAACAAAATTAATCACCGCGAACTTTTCCGCCTTTAGTGCACCGTATTTTGTTAAGATAACAAAGCTTGCTCGTAGAGCTTCGGTATAGACTCATCAGCTTCTTCTTAAAAAATAGGTCTATGAACCACCTTAGATGAGCTTATTCGATCCTTGGGTGAGCTGCAGAAGCTACTTAGCGAAGCTGAAGACTCCTATTTTGAGCTAAAAATGGGGTTCTCAGGGCTGTAGAACGCTTGTTTCGGCATAAAGGAGTGCTCGCTCAGCTTCGCTTCGTTTTTAAAGTTAGATATGAAAGATGAGAGCTCTGCGACCAGTGGTTCAAAAGTTATGACCCGAACCGTAAAAAAGCTCAAAATGAGGTCCAAAAAGGCCAAAGTTGTTTCAGTGGGCTTTTAAGTTAACAAAGCTTGCTTGTAGAGCTTCCGGGATAGGTTCATTAGCTGTCTCGTGAAAAATAAGTCTAAGAACCACCTTAGATGAGCTTGTTCGAATCTTGGGTGAGCTGCAATAGCTACTTAGCGAAACTGAAGACCCCTACTTTTAGCTGAAAAATGGGGGTCTCAGGGCTGAAAAACGCTTGTTTTGGCTTGTTGGAGTGCTTGCACAGCTTCGTTTTTTTATAAAGTTAGATATGGATGATGGTCAGATGCCTGCAAAAGATTGGAGCTGTTCAACCAGTGGTTCAAAAGTTATGACCCGAACCGTAAGCAAGCTCAAAATGAGGTCCAAAAAGGCCAAAGTTGTTTCAGTGGGCTTTAAGTTAACAAAGTTTGCTTGTAGAGCTTCTGGGATAGGTTCGTCAGCTGTCTCGTGAAAAATAAGTCTAAGAACTACCTTAAGGGAGCTTGTTCGAATCTTGGGTGAGCTGCAATAAATACTTAGCGAATCTGAAGACCCCTACTTTTAGCTGAAAAATGGGGGTCTCAGGGCTGAAAAACGCTTGTTTCGGCTCGAAGGAGTGCTTGCACAGCTTCGTTTTTTTATAAGGTTAGATTCGGATGATGGTCAGCTGCTTGCAAGTGATGACAGCTGTACAACCAGTGGTTCAAAAGCTGTGACCCGAACCGTAAATAAGCTCAAAAGGAGGTCCAAAACATGCATAACTGCTTCAGTTGTCTTTTAAATTAACAAAGCTTGCTTGTAGAGCTTCGTGGATAGGCTCATCATTTTCTCGTGAAAAATAGGTCTGAGAATCATCTTAGATGAGGTTGTTTGAGCCGTGGGTGGGCTGCATGAGCTACTTAGCGAAGATGAAGACCCCTATTTTGAGCTAAGAATGGGGGTCTCAGGGCTGTAGAACTCTTGTTTCGGCATGAAAGAGTGCTCGCACAGCTTTTTTTTTATAAGGTTAGATATGGATGATGGTCAGATGCCTGCAAAAGATGGGAGCTGTTCAACCAGTGGTTCAAAAGTTATGACACGAACCGTAAACAAGCTCAAAATGAGGTCCAAAAAGGCCAAAGTTGTTTCAGTGGGGTTTTAAGTTAACAAAGCTTGCTTGTAGAGCTTCTGGGATAGGTGCATCAGCTTTCTCGTAAAAAATAAGTCTAAAAATCCCCTTAGATGAGCTTGTTCGAATCTTGGGTGAGCTGCAATAGCTACTTAGTGAAACTGAAGACACCTACTTTTAGCTGAAAAATGGGGGTCTCAGGGCTGTAGAACGCTTGTTTCGGCTTGAAAGAGTGCTTGCACAGCTTTGTTTTCCTTAGCGAAGTTAGATTCGGATGATGGTCAGCTGCTTGCAAGTGATGAGAGCTGTGCAACCAGTGGTTCAAAAGCTGTGACCCGAACCGTAAAAAAGCTCAAAAGGTGGTCCAAAACTGGCATAACTGCTTCAGTTGGCTTTTAAATTAACAAAACTTACTTGTAGAGCTTCGTGGATAGGCTCATCATTTTTCTCGTAAAAAAGAGGTCTGAGAATCATCTTAGAAGAGCTTGTTTGAGCCTTGGGTGAGCTGCAGGAGCTACTTAGCGATGATGAAGACCCCTATTTTGAGCTAAAAATGCTGGTCTCAGGGCTGTAGAACGCTTGTTTCGGCATGAAAGAGTGCTCGCACAGCTTTGTTTTTTTATTTGATTAGATATGGATGATGGTCAGATGCTTGCAAAAGATGGGATGTGTGCGACCTGTGGTTCAAAAATTATGACCCGAACCGTAAACAAGCTCAAAATGAGGTCCAAAAACGGCAAAGTTGTTTCAGTGGGCTTTTCAATTAACAAAGCTTGCTTGTAGAGCTTCTGGGATAGGTTCATCAGCTTTCTCGTGAAAAACAAATCTAAGAACCACCTTAGATGAGCTTGTTCGAATCTTGGGTGAGCTGCAAGAGCTACTTAGTGAAACTGAAGACCCCTACTTTCAGCTGAAAATCGGGGGTCTCAGGGCTGTAGAACGCTTGTTTCGGCATGGAGGAGTGCTCACACAGCTTCGTTTTTTATAAGGTTAGATTTGGGTGATGGTCAGCTGCTTGCGAAAGATGGGAACTGTGCGACCAGTGGTTCAAAAGTTATAACTCGAACTGTAAACAAGCTCAAAATGGGGTCCAAAAACGGCAAAGTTGTTTCACTGGGCTTTTAAATTAACAAAACATGCTTGTAGAGCTTCCGGGATAATTTCATGAGCTTTCTCGTGAAAAACAATTCTAGGAACCACCGTAGATGAGCTTGTTCAAATCTTAGGTGAGCTGCACTAGCTATTTAGTGAAACTGAAGACCCCTACTTTTAGCTGAAAAATGGGGGTCTCAGGGCTGTAGAACGCTTGTTTCGGCTTGAAAAGGTGCTTGCACAGCTTTGTTTTCCTTAGAGAAGTTAGAGTCGGATGATGGTCAGCTGCTTGCAAGTGATGAGAGCTGTGCAACCAGTGGTTCAAAAGCTGTGACCCGAACCGTAAATAAGCTCAAAAAGAGGTCCAAAACTGGCATAACTGCTTCAGTTGGCTTTTAAATTAACAAAGCTTGCTTGTAGAGCTTCGTGGATAGGCTCATCAGTTTTTTCGTGAAAAATAGGTCTATGAACTATCTTACATGAGCTCGTTTGAGCCTTGAATGAGCTCTAGGAGCTACTTAGCGAAGATGATTTCCCCTATTTTGAGCTAAAATGGGGGTCTCAGGGCTGTAGAACGCTTGTTTCGACATGAAGTAGTGCTCGCACAAATTTATTTTCTCTATACGGTTAGATATGGATGATGGTCAGTTGCTTGCGAAAGATGGGAGCTGTGAGACTAGTGGTTCGAAAGTTGTGATCCGAACCGTAAACAAGCTCAAAATGAGGTCCAAAAATGACAAAGTTGTTTCAGTGGGCTTTTAAATTAACATAGCTTGCTTGTAGAGCTTCCAGGATAGATTCATCAGCTTTCTCGTGAAAAATAAGTCTAAGAACCACCTTAGATGAGCTTGTTCGAATCTTGGGTGAGCTGTAAGAGCTACATAGCGAAACTGAAGACCCCAACTTTGAGCTGAAATTTGGGGGTCTCAGGGCTGTTGAACGCTTGTTTCGGCATAAAGGAGTGCTTGCACAACTTCGTTTTTAAGCGAAGTTAGATTCGAATGATGGTCAGCTGCTTGCAAGTGATGCGAGCTGTGCGACCAGTGGTTCGAAAGGT
The DNA here is from genome assembly GCF_963678635.1 of Symsagittifera roscoffensis. Lineage (NCBI taxonomy): Eukaryota > Metazoa > Xenacoelomorpha > Acoela > Convolutidae > Symsagittifera > Symsagittifera roscoffensis. Next base: position 183,772 of record NW_026971218.1, on the reverse strand, counting down.
ATTACCCGAACCGTAAACAAGCTCAAACTGAGGTCCAAAACTGGCAAAACTGCTTCAGTTGGCTTTTAAATTAACAAAGCTTGCTTGTAGAGCTTCCCGGATACTTTCATCAGCTTTCTCGTGAAAAATGGGTCTAAGAACCACCTTAGATGAGCTTGTTTGAATCTTGGGTGAGCTGCAATAGATACTTAGCGAATCTGAAGACCGCTAATTTTAGCTGAAAAATGGGGGTCTCAGGGCTGTAGAACGCTTGTTTTTGCTTGAAAAGGTGTTTGCACAGCTTTGTTTTCCTTAGCGAAGTTAGATTCGGATGATGGTCAGCTGCTTGCAAGTAATGAGAGCTGTGCAACCAGTGGTTCAAAAGCTATGACCCGAACCGTAAATAAGCTCAAAAGGAGGTCCAAAACTGGCATAACTGCTTCAGTTGGCTTTTAATTTAACAAAGCTTGCTTGTAGAGCTTCCAGGATAAATTCATCAGCTTTCTCGTGAAAAATAAATCTAAGAACCACCTTAGATGAGCTTGTTCGAATCATGAGTGAGCTGTAAGAGCTACTTAGCGAAACTGAAGACCCCAACTTTGAGCTGAAATTTGGGGGTCTCAGGGCTGTAGAACGCTTGTTTCGGCATAAAGGAGTACTTGCAAAACTTCATTTTTTTAGCGAAGTTAGATTCGAATGATGGTCAGCTGCCTTGCAAGTGATGAGAGCTGTGCAACCAGTGGTTCGAAAGGTATTACCCGATGCGTAAACAAGCTCAAAATGAGGTCCAAAACTGGCAAAATTGCTTCAGTCGGCTTTCAAATTAAAAACGCTTGCTTGTAGAGCTTCATGGATATGTTCATCAGCTTTCTCGTGAAAAATAGGTTTAGGAAACATCTTAGATGAGCTTGTTTGGGCCAAGGCTGAGCTGCAGGAGTTACTTAGCGACGCTGAAGACCCCTGTTTTGAGCTGAAATTTGGGGGTCTCAGGGCTGTAGAACGCTTGTTTCGGCATAAAGGAGTGCTTGCAAAACTTCGTTTCTTTAGCGAAGTTAGATTCGAATGATGGTCAGCTGCCTTGCAAGTGATGAGAGCTGTGCAACGAGTGGTTCGAAAGGTATTACCCGAAGCGTAAACAAGCTCAAAATGAGGTCCAAAACTGGCAAAATTGCTTCAGTTGGCTTTCAAATTAAAAACGCTTGCTTGTAGAGCTTCATGGATATGTTCATCAGCTTTCTCGTGAAAAATAGGTCTAGGAAACATCTTAGATGAGCTTGTTTGGGCCATGGCTGAGCTGCAGGAGTTACTTAGCGACGCTGAAGACCCCTGTTTTGAGCTGAAATTTGGGGGTCTCAGGGCTGTAGAACGCTTGTTTCGGCATAAAGGAGTGCTTGCAAAACTTCGTTTCTTTAGCGAAGTTAGATTCGAATGATGGTCAGCTGCTTGCTTGTGATGAGAGCTGTGCGACCAAAGGTTCGAAAGGTATTACCCGAAGCGTAAACAAGCTCAAAATGGGGTCCAAACTGGCAAAATTGCTTCAGTTGGCTTTCAAATTAATAACGCTTGCTTGTAGAGCTTCATGGATATGTTCATCAGCTTTCTCGTGAAAAATAGGTCTAGGAAACATCTTAGATGAGCTTGTTTGAGCCTTGGCTGAGCTACAGGAGTTACTTAGCGACGCTGATGACCCCTGTTTTGGGCTGAAAAATGGGGGTCTCAGGACTGTAGAACGCTTGTTTCGGCATAAAGGAGAGCTCGCACAGCTTCGTTTTTTTATTTGGTTACATAAAGATGATGGTCAGCTGCTTGCGAAAGATGGGAGCTGTCCGACCAGTGTTCGAAAAGTATTACCCGAACCGTAAACACGCTCAAAATGAGGTCCAAAACTGGCATAACTGCTTCAATTGGCTTTTAATTTAACAAAGCTTGCTTGTAGAGCTTCCAGGATAAATTCATCAGCTTTCTCGTAAAAAATAAGTCTAAGAACCACCTTAGATGAGCTTGTTCGAATCTTGAGTGAGCTGTAAGAGCTACTTAGCGAAACTGAGGACCCCAACTTTGAGCTGAAATTTGGGGGTCTCAGGGCTGTAGAACGCTTGTTTCGGCATAAAGGAGTTATTGCAAAACTTCGTTTTTTTAGCAAAGTTAGATTCGAATGATGGTCAGCTGCTTGCAAGCGATGAGAGCTGTGCAACCAGTGGTTCGAAAGGTATTACCTGAAGCGTAAACAAGCTCAAAATGAGGTCCAAAGCTGGCAAAATTGCTTCAGTTGGCTTTCAAATTAATAACGCTTGCTTATAGAATTCATGGATATGTTCATAAGCTTTCTCGCAAAAAATAGGTCTAGGAAACATCTTAGATGAGCTTGTTTGGGCCATGGCTGAGCTGCAGGAGTTATTTAGCGACGCTGAAGACCCCTGTTTTGAGCTGAAATTTGGGGGTCTCAGGGCTGTAGAACGCTTGTTTCGGCATAAAGGAGTTATTGCAAAACTTCGTTTCTTTAGCGAAGTTAGATTCGAATGATGGTCAGCTGCTTGCAAGTGATAAGAACTTTGCAACGAGTGATTCGAAATTTATAACCCGATCCGTAAACAAGCTCAAAATGAGGTCCAAAAGTGGAAAAAATTGCTTCAGTTGGCTTTTAAATTAACAAAGCTAGCTTGCAGAGCTTCATGGATAAGCTCATCAGCTTTATCGTGAAAAATAGGTCTAAGAACTATCTTAGATGAGCTTGTTTGGGCCATGGCTGAGCTGCAGGAGTTATTTAGCGACGCTGAAGACCCCTGTTTTGAGCTGAAATTTGGGGGTCTCAGGGCTGTAGAACGCTTGTTTCGGCATAAAGGAGTTATTGCAAAACTTCGTTTCTTTAGCGAAGTTAGATTCGAATGATGGTCAGCTGCTTGCATGTGATGAGAGCTGTCCGACCAAAGGTTCGAAAGGTATTACCCGAAGCGTAAACAAGCTCAAATTGAGGTCCAAACTGGCAAAATTGCTTCAGTTGGCTTTCAAATTAATAACGCTTGCTTGTAGAGCTTCATGGATATGTTCATCAGCTTTCTCGTGAAAAATAGATCTAGGAAACAACTTAGATGAGCTTGTTTGAGCCTTGGCTGAGCTGCAGGAGTTACTTAGCGACGCTGATGACCCCTGTTTTGAGCTGAAAAATGGGGGTCTCAGGACTGTAGAACGCTTGTTTTGGCATAAAGGAGAGCTCGCACAGCTTCGTTTTTTAGCGAAGTTATATTTTGATAATGGTCAGCTGCTTGCGAAAGATGGGAGCTGTGCGACCAGTGGTTCAAAAGTTATGATCCAAACTGTAAACAAGCTCAAAATGAGGTCCAAAACTGTCAAAATTGCTTCAGTGGGCTTTTAAGTTATCAAAGCTTGCTTGTAGAGCTTCCACGATAAATTCATCAGCTTTCTCGAGTAAAATAAGTCTAAGAACCACCTTAGATGAGCTTGTTCGAATCTTGGGTGAGCTGTAAGAGCTACATAGCGAAACCGAAGACCCCAACTTTGAGCTGAAATTTGGGGGTCTCAGGGCTGTAGAACGCTTGTTTCGGCATAAAGGAGAGCTCGCACAGCTTCGTTTTTTAGCGAAGTTAGATTTGGATGATGGTCAGCTGCTTGCAAGTGATGAGGGCTGTGCAACCAGTGGTTCGAAAGGTATTACCCGAAGCGTAAACAAGCTCAAAATGAGGTCCAAAACTGGCAAAATTGCTTCAGTTGGCTTTCAAATTATTAATGCTTGCTTGTAGAGCTTCATGGATATGTTCATCAGCTTTCTCGTGAAAAAAAGGTCTAGGAAACATCTTAGATGAGCTTGTTTGAGCCTTGGGTGAGCTGCAGGAGCTACTTAGCGACGCTGAAACCCCTGTTTTGAGCTGAAAAATGGGGGTCTCAGGACTGTAGAACGCTTGTTTCGGCATAAAGGAGAGCTCGCACAGCTTCGTTTTTTAGCGAAGTTAGATTTGGATGATGGTCAGCTGCTTGCAAGTGATGAGAGCTGTGCAACCAGTGGTTCGAAAGGTATCACCCGAACAGTAAACAAGCTCAAAATGAGGTCCAAAACTGGCATAACTGCTTCAGTTGGCTTTTAAATTAACAAAGCTTGCTTGTAGAGCTTCCACGATAAATTCATCAGCTTTCTCGTAAAAAACAAGTCTAAGAACCACCTTAGATGAGCTTGTTCGAATCTTGGGTGAGCTGCAAGAGCTACTTAGCGAAACTGAAGACCACTACTTTGAGCTGAAAAATGAGGGTCTCAGGGCTGTAGAACGCTTGTTTCGGCATAAAAGAGTGCTCGCACAGCCTCGATTTCTTAGCGAAGTTAGATTTGAATGATGGTCAGCTGCTTGCAAGTGATGAGAACTTTGCAACCAGTGATTCGAAATTTATAACCCGATCCGTAAACAAGCTCAAAATGAGGTCCAAAACTGGAAAAAATTGCTTCAGTTGGCTTTTAAATTAACAAAGCTAGCTTGCAGAGCTTCATGGATAAGTTCATCAGCTTTATCGTGAAAAACAGGTCTAAGAACCATCTTAGATGAGCTCGTTTGAGCCTTGCGTGAGCTGCAATAGATACTTAGCGAAGATGAAGACCCCCTGTTTTGAGCTGAAAAATGGGGGTCTTCGGACTGTAGAACGCTTGTTTCGGCATGGAGAAGTACTCGCACAGCTTTCTTTTTTTAACGAAGTTATATATTAATAATGGTCAGCTGCTTGCGAAAGATGGGAGCTGTGCGACCAGTGGTTCAAAAATTATGACCCAAACCGTAAACAAGCTCAAAATGAGGTCCAAAACTGTCAAAATTGCTTCAGTGGGCTTTTAAATTATCAAAGCTTGCTTGTAGAGCTTCCACGATAAATTCATCAGCTTTCTCGTGAAAAATAAATTTAAGAACCACCTTAGATGAGCTGGTTCGAATCTTGGATGAGCTGTAAGTGCTACATAGCGAAACTGATGACCCCAACTTTGAGCTGAAATTTGGGGGTCTCAGGGCTGTAGAACGCTTGTTTCGGCATAAAGGAGTGCTTGCACAACTTCGTTTTTTTAGTGAAGTTAGATTCGAATGATGGTCAGCTGCTTGCAAGTGATGAGTGCTGTGCAACCAGTGGTTCGAAAGGTATTACCCGAACCGTAAACAAGCTCAAAATGAGGTCCAAAACTGACATAACTGTTTCAGTTGGCTTTTAAATTAACAAAGCTTGCTTGTAGAGCTTCCACGATAAATTCATCAGCCTTCTCGTAAAAAATAAGTCTGAGAACCACCTTAGATGAGCTTGTTAGAATCTTGGGTGAGCTGCAAGAGCTACTTAGCGAATCTGAAGACCCCTACTTTGAGCTGAAAAATGAGGGTCTCAGGGCTGTAGAACGCTTGTTTCGGCATAAAAGAGTGCTCGCACAGCCTCGATTTTTTAGCGATATTAGATTTGAATGATGTTCAGCTGCTTGCAAGTGATGAGAACTTTGCAACCATTGATTCGAAATTTATAACCCGATCCGTAAACAAGCTCAAAATGAGGTCCAAAACTGGAAGAAATTGCTTCAGTTGGCTTTTAAATTAACAAAGCTAGCTTGCAGAGCTTCATGGATAAGTTCATCAGCTTTATCGTAAAAAATAGGTCTAAGAACCATCTTAGATGAGCTCGTTTGAGCCTTGCGTGAGCTGCAATAGCTACTTAGCGAAGATGAAGACCCCCTATTTTGAGCTGAAAAATGGGGGTCTTCGGACTGTAGAACGCTCGTTTCGGCATGGAGGAGTACTCGCACAGCTTTGTTTTTGTAGCGAAGTTAGATTCGAATGATGGTCACCTGCTTGCAAGTGATGAGTGCTGTGCGACCAGTGGTTCGAAAGGTATTACCCGAACCTTAAACAAGCTCAAAATGAGGTCCAAAACTGTCAAAATTGCTTCAGTGGGCTTTTAAATTATCAAAGCTAGCTTGCAGAGCTTCATGGATAAGCTCATCAGCTTTATCGTTAAAAATTATTTCTAAGAACCATCTGAGATGAGCTTGTTTGAGCCTTGGGTGAGCTGCAGGAGCTACATAGCGAAACTGAAGACCCCAACTTTGAGCTGAAATTTGGGGATCTCAGGGCTGTAGAACGCTTGTTTCGGCATAAAGGAGTGCTTGCACAACTTCGTTTTTTTTAGCGAAGTTAGATTCGAATGATGGTCAGCTGCTTGCAAGTGATGAGTGCTGTGCGACCAGTGGTTCGAAAGGTATTACCCGAACCGTAAACAAGCTCAAAATGAGGTCCAAAACTGTCAAAATTGCTGCAGTGGGCTTTTAAATTATCAAAGCTTGCTTGTAGAGCTTCCACGATAAATTCATCAGCTTTCTCGCGAAAAATAAATCTAAGAATCACCTTAGATGAGCTTGTTCGAATCTTGGGTGAGCTGTAAGAGCTACATAGCGAAACTGAAGACCCCAACTTTGAGATGAAATTTGGGGGTCTCAGGGCTGTAGAACGCTTGTTTCGGCATAAAGGAGTGCTTGCACAACTTCGTTTTTTTAGCGAAGTTAGATTCGAATGATGGTCAGCTGCTTGCAAGTGATGAGTGCTGTGCGACCAGTGGTTCGAAAGGTATTACCCGGACCGTAAACAAGCTCAAAATGAGGTCCAAAACTGACATAACTGTTTCAGTTGGCTTTTAAAATAACAAAGCCTGCTTGTAGAGCTTCCACGATAAATTCATCAGCTTTCTCGTAAAAAATAAGTCTGAGAACCACCTTAGATGAGCTTGTTCGAATCTTGGGTGAGCTGCAAGAGCTACTTAGCGAAACTGAAGACCCCTACTTTGAGCTGAAAAATGAGGGTCTCAGGGCTGTAGAACGCATGTTTCGGCATAAAAGAGTGCTCGCACAGCCTCGATTTTTTAGCGAAGTTAGATTTGAATGATGGTCAGCTGCTTGCAAGTGATGAGAACTTTGCAACCAGTGATTCGAAATTTATAACCCGATCCGTAAACAAGCTCAAAATGAGGTCCAAAACTGGAAGAAATTGCTTCAGTTGGCTTTTAAATTAACAAAGCTAGCTTGCAGAGCTTCATGGATAAGTTCATCAGCTTTATCGTGAAAAATAGGTCTAAGAACCATCTTAGATGAGCTCGTTTGAGCCTTGCGTGAGCTGCAATAGCTACATAGCGAAGATGAAGACCCCCTGTTTTGAGCTGAAAAATGGGGGTCTTCGGACTGTAGAACGCTTGTTTCGGCATGGAGGAGTACTCGCACAGCTTTGTTTTTTTAACGAAGTTAAATTTTGATAATGGTCAGCTGCTTGCGAAAGATGGGAGCTGTGCCACCAGTGGTTCAAAAGTTATGATCCAAACTGTAAACAAGCTCAAAATGAGGTCCAAAACTGTCAAAATTGCTTCAGTGGGCTTTTAAGTTATCAAAGCTTGCTTGTAGAGCTTCCACGATAAATTCATCAGCTTTCTCGAGTAAAATAAGTCTAAGAACTACCTTAGATGAGCTTGTTCGAATCTTGGGTGAGCTGTAAGAGCTACATAGCGAAACCGAAGACCCCAACTTTGAGCTGAAATTTGGGGGTCTCAGGGCTGTAGAACGCTTGTTTCGGCATAAAGGAGTGCTTGCACAACGTCGTTTTTTTAGCGAAGTTAGATTCGAATGATGGTCAGCTGCTTGCAAGTGATGAGTGCTGTGCGACCAGTGGTTCGAAAGGTATTACCCGAACCGTAAACAAGCTCAAAATGAGGTCCAAAACTGGCATAACTGTTTCAGTTGGCTTTAAAATTAACAAAGCTTGCTTGTAGAGCTTCCACGATAAATTCATCAGCTTTCTCGTGAAAAATAAGTCTAAGAACCACCTTAGATGAGCTTGTTCGAATCTTGGGTGAGCTGCAAGAGCTACTTAACGAAACTGAAGACCCCTACTTTGAGCTGAAAAATGAGGGTCTCAGGGCTGTAGAACGCTTGTTTCGGCATAAAAGAGTGCTCGCACAGCCTCGATTTTTTTAGCGAAGTTAGATTTGAATGATGGTCAGCTGCTTGCAAGTGATGAGAAATTTGCAACGAGTGATTCGAAATTTATAACCCGATCCGTAAACAAGATCAAAATGAGGTCCAAAAGTGGAAAAAATTGCTTCAGTTGGCTTTTAAATTAACAAAGCTAGCTTGCAGAGCTTCATGGATAAGCTCATCAGCTTTATCGTTAAAAATTATTTCTAAGAACCATCTTAGATGAGCTTGTTTGAGCCTTGGGTGAGCTGCAGGAGCTACTTAGCGACGCTGATGACCCCTGTTTTGAGCTGAAAAATGGGGGTCTCAGGACTGTAGAACGCTTGTTTCGGCATAATGGAGAGCTCGCACAGCTTCGTTTTTTTAGCGAAGTTAGATTTGGATGATGGTCAGCAGCTTGCAAGTGATGAGAGCTGTGCAACCAGTGGTTCGAAAGGTATTACATGAAGCGTAAACAAGCTCAAAATGAGGTCCAAAACTGGCAAAATTGCTTCAGTTGGCTTTCAAGTTAATAACGCTTGCTTGTAGAGCTTCATGGATATGTTCATCAGCTTCCTCGTGAAAAAAAGGTATAGGAAACATCTAAGATGAGCTTGTTTGAGCCTTGGGTGAGCTGCAAGAGCTACTTAGCGAAACTGAAGAACCCTTTTTTGAGCTGAAAAATGAGGGTCTCAGGGCTGTAGAACGCTTGTTTCGGCATAAAGGAGTGCTCGCACAGCCTCGATTTTTAAGCGAAGTTAGATTTGAATGATGGTCAGCTGCTTGCAAGTGATGAGAAATTTGCAACGAGTGATTCGAAATTTATAACCCGATCCGTAAACAAGATCAAAATGAGGTCCAAAAGTGGAAAAAATTGCTTCAGTTGGCTTTTAAATTAACAAAGCTAGCTTGCAGAGCTTCATGGATAAGCTCATCAGCTTTATCGTTAAAAATTATTTCTAAGAACCATCTTAGATGAGCTTGTTTGAGCCTTGGGTGAGCTGCAGGAGCTACTTAGCGACGCTGATGACCCCTGTTTTGAGCTGAAAAATGGGGGTCTCAGGACTGTAGAACGCTTGTTTCGGCATAATGGAGAGCTCGCACAGCTTCGTTTTTTTAGCGAAGTTAGATTTGGATGATGGTCAGCAGCTTGCAAGTGATGAGAGCTGTGCAACCAGTGGTTCGAAAGGTATTACCCGAAGCGTAAACAAGCTCAAAATGAGGTCCAAAACTGGCATAACTGTTTCAGTTGGCTTTAAAATTAACAAAGCTTGCTTGTAGAGCTTCCACGATAAATTCATCAGCTTTCTCGTGAAAAATAAGTCTAAGAATCACCTTAGATGAGCTTGTTCGAATCTTGGGTGAGCTGCAAGAGCTACTTAACGAAACTGAAGACCCCTACTTTGAGCTGAAAAATGAGGGTCTCAGGGCTGTAGAACGCTTGTTTCGGCATAAAAGAGTGCTCGCACAGCCTCGATTTTTTTAGCGAAGTTAGATTTGAATGATGGTCAGCTGCTTGCAAGTGATGAGAAATTTGCAACGAGTGATTCGAAATTTATAACCCGATCCGTAAACAAGATCAAAATGAGGTCCAAAAGTGGAAAAAATTGCTTCAGTTGGCTTTTAAATTAACAAAGCTAGCTTGCAGAGCTTCATGGATAAGCTCATCAGCTTTATCGTTAAAAATTATTTCTAAGAACCATCTTAGATGAGCTTGTTTGAGCCTTGGGTGAGCTGCAGGAGCTACTTAGCGACGCTGATGACCCCTGTTTTGAGCTGAAAAATGGGGGTCTCAGGACTGTAGAACGCTTGTTTCGGCATAATGGAGAGCTCGCACAGCTTCGTTTTTTTAGCGAAGTTAGATTTGGATGATGGTCAGCAGCTTGCAAGTGATGAGAGCTGTGCAACCAGTGGTTCGAAAGGTATTACCCGAAGCGTAAACAAGCTCAAAATGAGGTCCAAAACTGGCAAAATTGCTTCAGTTGGCTTTCAAGTTAATAACGCTTGCTTGTAGAGCTTCATGGATATGTTCATCAGCTTCCTCGTGAAAAAAAGGTCTAGGAAACATCTAAGATGAGCTTGTTTGAGCCTTGGGTGAGCTGCAAGAGCTACTTAGCGAAACTGAAGAACCCTTTTTTGAGCTGAAAAATGAGGGTCTCAGGGCTGTAGAACGCTTGTTTCGGCATAAAGGAGTGCTCGCACAGCCTCGATTTTTAAGCGAAGTTAGATTTGAATGATGGTCAGCTGCTTGCAAGTGATGAGAACTTTGCAAGCGGTGATTCGAAATTTATTACCCGATCCGTAAACAAGCTCAAAATGAGGTCCAAAAGTGGAAAAAATTGCTTCAGTTGGCTTTTAAATTAACAAAGCTAGCTTGCAGAGCTTCATGGATAAGCTCATCAGCTTTATCGTGAAAAATAGGTCTAAGAACCATCTGAGACTCCTTTGAGAACCACCTTGATGTCGGTAATTCCGCACTCGGTGTCTCCGAATTCTTTGTTTCAAACTCTGTTTGTCTGTTTTTCTGGTTCTGCACCGCCGCCAACGTCAACTTATGCTTGGGGTGACTCTGGTTCTTCACTGGTTCCCAAAACAATGGACAGCCCATCCTGAAGTGCCTCTCTTGATTGCAGAAGAAGCATCGCGAACCTATTTTGATGATCAAGTCACTATAGAACTCGTGTTCTTCCAAGTGGTTCATATCTTCCTCATCTGGTGCATATCCTAGGGTCTTCATGCCCTGCTTGTACGTCGTGCAATCCGCCACGTGATGATCCGCTGACCCGCAATTTGCGCATGATCTACGTTTGTCCATGTCATCTCTAGGCTTGTACCATGACAACGTTAGTGGTTGACTCCCCCCTTGCATATTCCTGTCCTCTGAATACGAGTACTTCTTAGGCTTCATCAGCATGTACTCCCTTGACTTTTGTCTCATCTCTTATGGAGTCGGTGCATTATCTTTCGACAGTGTGTAGTACGTTGCCAACATTGTTCTCAAGACGTCGCTTTTCACCCCATCGATGAACTTCGCGGCGATGCTAAAGTTCCTTATGTTTGTTGACTTTTCAGGATCACTCCTTCGTCTCAAGCTCTCGAGATCATCCAGGAACCGATCAATTGATTCATCGTCCCTTTGCCTCATCTTTTCAAATCTCATCATCGCTTGGTGACCCTTCATGCCTGACCCGAATCTTTAAATTCTTTCGGTTTCTTGAAGGTTTTCCTGGATTTGCCACCTCCTCTTTCGCTCGAGTCGGTGTTCCTCGTGGCGAAGGCCTCCAGTGTCCTGTTCATCATTTCCCTGGTGCTGGCCCACGTGATGCATCCGGTCCCACGTTATTGTTCGTCGTGGAATCCCCTGGACCACCCTTCATTATTGTCTTCCCCCCCTCCCCCCCCCCCCCCCCGGTACTGTGCTTGCTACATCCCGGGTTGGTGGTAATGGTGTTGAGTCCCGTTTGTTCCGTTGTAGTTCCCCAAAATCGACTCTGTTGCCTTGTGCTCGATTTGTTACCAGATTGTCTTGTGTTATCGAGTTTCTCAAGATGGCATCTAGTTTGGACTGTATGGCACACGAACTCTGCGCGTGGTCTCTGCTTATAGTGTCCATCCTCATTTCTAGGTTCCCTAGCTTACTGTTCACGGTGTCATACCGTTGCTTCATTTCTTGCATGTCTTTTTTGATGTTCTTCTCTCGGTCTTTGTCAGTGGCCTCTACCTTGTCTGACATCTGCTGAAGCTTTTCCTCCGTCGCCCTTAGCAGGTTAAAGTAGTTGTCCAGGTACTCGTTTTTGTTGTATCTTATTTCCTTTCTTATCACCTCTCGATCCTCCTCGCTGCACTTTAGTTTTTTGTCAATCTGATCTAACTTCGCCATTAAATCGCCCAGCTCTAGAGGAGTTGTTGTTTCATGGTCAGCTGTTGCCCCATGACTAGCTGTTGCCTCATGTTTGACCTGATCATCGCCTTGGTTGGCTTCTGTTGTTATCGTGGAAACTGTTCCAAACGTTTTGCCTTTCTCGGCCTTCGGTTCGTCCTCCACTATGTCTCTTGATTTTATTCCAACCATATTTGCGAACCTCTCTGTGAATGACGTTATTTTCGTTTGAGACTCGTCCTTTATGGTTTCCGGCGTGTTGCCCGTCGTGTCCTCCACAGTGTCTATCGGCGAGAATTCCATCGTCTTTTGTTTTTGTTCTTCTGCATTCGGCATCGGTGTCTACTCCGTTATCTTCTTCTCCACCTCATCAACAATCTGATCTGAAGTCTCAAGACCAATTTCTATAGCAGGTTCCGTCTGTCCCTCCTCAGCGCTCACTTTCGTCTTGTTCTCTTTTGCGCTTCGTGTGTTGACCATTCTCACTGAAAATTTTTTTCTTGTTATTCTTGGGTCAAACGGTGTTACCTTTCGTTGCGACAAGTTATGATTTGTCTTTGACTCTATAACTCTTCTTTCAGCTATCGGTACCCTACTCCGCCTCAAGATTTTTATTTACATTTGCTTCTTTTTACAAAATTATTATTTACAAAACTCTACTATATGGATCAAAAATTTTTTTAAAAAATTTTAAAAAACGTTCCTACTTCCCTTTACAGGATAAAAAAAACTTTCAATTCGTGATCGTAATAAAACGGGTCTTTCGCGAATCAATCGTTCGGACCGATCCTTTTGTTTTTAATTGAGCGTTGAGCTATTTCTCATTGTCACAAAACCTTTTAGTACCGTCACACAACTATTTGTACCGTCCCAAGACTTCCTGGAACTGTCCCAAGACTTCTATGTACTGTCCCAAGACTCTCTGGTGCTGTCACAAGACTCTTAGGTACTGTCCCAAGACTTCTCTAAACTGTCCCAAGACTGCGGTCCCCAGACTACACTGTCCCAAGACTACTGTCCCACGACTGTACTGTCACATGACTACTGTCCCAAGACTGCATCGTCCCAAGACCACCGTCCCAAGACTGCACCGTCCCAAGACTGTACCGTCCCAAGACTGTACCGTCCCAAGACTGCACTGTCCCAAGACAACTGTCCCACGACCACTGTCCCAAGACTGCACCGTCCCAAGACTGCAATGTCCCAAGACTGCTGTCCTAAGACCACTGTCCCAAGACTGCCTGTCCCAAGACTGCACTGTCCGAAGACTGCTGTCCCAAGACCACTGTCCCAATACTGCACTGTCCCAAGACTGCACCGTCCCAAGACTGCTGTCCCAAGACTGCTGTCCCAAGACCACTGTCCCAAGACCACTGTCCCAAGACCACTGTCCCAAGACCACTGTCCCAAGACTGCACTGTCCCAAGACTGCACTGTCCCAAGACTACTGTCCCAAAACAACTCTCCAAAGACTGCCTGGTACTGTCCCAAGACCACTATCCCACGACTGTACTGTCCCAAGACTGTACTGTCCCAAGACTCTTCGGTACTGTCCCAGGACTTCTCTACTAAGCGTTGGGACAGTAGGAACTCTTCTCTTTCGTTGTCGGGACTCATGAACCACTGTACCTGGTACCACCACTTGAGCTCTAGAAAAAAAAATTCCCAGAAAACCCAATCTTACTGGCCAAAAGTTAGAATTACCAACCCCCCTGTATCTATCTCCCTTCTAATTTTTTGATGCAAGTTGAAATCCAACTTGTTCGGGGTGTCTTGTAATCACCTGTTTGTTCAAAACCAATTGAAATTTTTTACCAAAAACGTGAAAATTTAAACCGGAAAAACAATGATAAAAACAGAGAAATAAACCCACCTAAATTTCAAAGGTGACTTGTGTCAATCTCTTATTTTAAAAAAGGTCTGGTACCTGATTGTCACCCGTTTTCCTCCCCCTGCTAGCGATCTCTGGGGTATCACAAAAACTTTCACGTCCCTTCTCCCCACCCGATCCGATCATAGTATCTACTTTAATTCGATCTAAAATTTGGATATCCGCTTCTTATAATCAACGCGTGTAAGCTTCTAATGTAACTAAAACGACGATGTCGATCAATTAGTTACTCTAATGTGTCCCCCCTTTTTACAATTTACAACCGCCAACCTCTAACCTAACCAGCCCTCCTTCTAACATCCCCCCTCTTTTGCCCCCTCTTAAGCCGAAAATTACCTTAAGCGCCGGGTGCTAAACCTCTTGAGGGAAAACCGTAGAACCTGTTTCCAGGCCTGCATGAGTGAAAACATTCCTCAAAACAGTGGGGTTCCGCTTATCCAATTTTACACTTATCTCCTATAATGTAATGTGGATTTTAACGATATCCGTTTGACCAACTTGAGAACACCCCCGTCCTCTCTTGTTGTTCTGATTCCGTACTGGTTGTCTCCTTGACGTGTCCTGCACCTGATCATTAGCACCACTTTCCCACTTGGCTGGTCACCTGTTCCAGTCAAGTCTCCTAATGGTCCAGCTAAGTCCCTGTGAACCACTTTCCTACTCGACTGGTCACCTCTTCCAGTTAAGTCTCCTAGTGGTCCAGCTAAGTTGCAAGCTATCTGAAAACCCTTAACAACGCCCCACACTCGGTCACCTTTTTAAATAGCTGAAAAGATCGAAACGATCGGTCTTATAAAAACAGTTTTTAACAAATAAAAATTTATCCCAACTAATCTGGTGTCAATGTCACTGTCATTTTTTAAAATTATTTTTGTTCCTTTTTCTATTCTTTTTCGGTTTTTGTTTCGTTTTTTGTCTTTTGCTCGTTTTTTTGTCCCCCTAGTTACCCCCCTCCCCTTACTCGGTTAGCTAAGCCTCGTTCGGAGAGCGTACCAGGAAGTTTTATCGAGTTTTCTTAAAAAGCTATCACGATACAACCGGAAGTTTTACACGTTCCCGCTGAACCGTACGACCGGTACTCTAGAATGGGCATGTAGCCCGGAGCTGTGTCAATTGGGTTCGACTTCGTAGTCATGATGTCGTAAAAACAACCAGGAGCGCCATAAAAACACTATGTAACAGTAGCCTACTTGCGTCACATATGAGGTTAAAGAAATATAGGCCCTATAACCATTGGCTCAAGAGTCAGGAACACCATCACTTGTGTTTTTCCACCTCGAACGGTCGGAGCCATTTCGTTTCACTTGCGACATGAGACTAAAAACCCGTTATAGCTTGTAGGCCACTACCAAAATACCCCCTCCCACTCTAGAAAATAAGAACGTCCCCATACTTAGGTCTCAAAATACCCAAAATACGCGAACGCCGTTAAAAACAGGGTCGGAACAGTCCGTACAGTTACTTTTTATTAGACAGTGGAAATTTGATCCATTTCAGATGGATCAACGTAAAATTTTCCTTACCTCAACATAACAATCATAAAACACACTCAAGAAAACTAAATTGGGTACTTACATACCAGCAAACTCGCGAATTGAGGTAACTAAATTAGTCAGCAACTTGAGAATAATTGGGGAATTAAGTTTGATTCAATACGTTCAATCGAACAAGTTTTAACTTGAAATCTAAGTTTTTGGTCTGGACGACTGGGAGACTTCGATTGTCTAACTTTCCACTGAAGTCTCACTCTGGTCTAACTGAATATCGATGTTCTTTAGCTCGCGATTACTTTCTGTCTCCTGTCACGAATAAGACAGCTCTACTCGCTTTAGATTAAGTATCGGAAAATGCGAATAGCAATTTCCCGCTGCTAAATTTGAACAATTTCCCGCGATTGCTATTCGGTCGTTCTGATCTAATTTTTCTGATTTTTTCAGTTGTTGCGAGAAACTTGAGAATGACATGTCCAATTCAATTTTTTGAAAAATTCCATTTGACCCCAAAATCATGTTATTCGCATTGCTCAAGAACAAACTTCCAAATATGACCGAATGGCACATGTACGAATTTAAGCAGGGCTAAGTTCATCTCAAAGTCTAGTTTATCAGAGGTTATCAAATGCTAAAATTTTCTTATGAAAGTATCGAGTACTGATACTCATAGTTTTTTTGGACTTCTGCACTGTCGTCAAAAATTTTCACTTATCGCAAAAAAGGAACGGAAGGCCTTGTTAGGAGCTTGAATAAGATTTCTAGGCTGAGCAAATTAAGTCGCGACGTAGCCAATTCTTTGTGAGCAGTATCAAGTTTTTGTGACCGCGGTGACGAGCGTAGGTCGCGATGATCGGTGTTAGAACGAAACTAAGAAACGAAAAGAATTTGGATGGCGATGAAGGGCAAAACGCCGAGGCTGGGGCGGTGGACGATACGCAACCTGATCCATTCGATCAAGGGGAAGAAACGTTAATCCAACCCCAACTTCACCATCATAGGGATATGGAAGGATCTGGCGACAACTCCAAGCGGAAAGAATTGAAGGGCCTCAATGGACCTCGGAGCGTACCGAGGCTTATGCTAGAGAAGAGATGTTGTTTAAAGGGACGTGTGAGTCGGAGACCAAGCACGATACTCGGACAAAAAGAGCAGTTCTTCCTCTAGCCCAACAGAGAAAGAATGCGATGATGTCGAGTGCCCAGAGAAGTCCCAGAGAACAAGATTCAAGTTCAAACACAAAAAATAGTTTCAACAAGTCCGATGAACGCATGATAGTGCTTCAATTTATTGGATTACTATCCGGCTTTGCTCCTCTGGGAACAATGCGCTCGGGCGCAAAAATTTGTTGTATCCTGAAGCAAGAGAAGAACAAGAAAGCGGTGTCCACTTTCCCACTGAGACCAGTGTCGGATGGAATAAAAGTGGGAACTCCTCAATATGTGATAGTCTGATGATGTCGATGGGTATGCAGAGGGATGGTGCATCACCAAGCATTAGGCTGCAACCCAATTTGTCAACGTCGTCTCTGGGTCTGACCCCAGTTTTGGGCTCGACTAACGATATGAGAGGCTTGCTTGCCGATGGGATGGCATGTCTGAAAAACTGCGAAAACAACATATGACGAAAAAAATGACACAGTAGGTGAAAAAGCTCAAAATGGCCTCGAAAAACTGATGGACGAGCTAGCAGAAGCCAAATGGCTGGCCAAATGTGACCGACCAGTGCCTGGCAGAGACTTTAGCTCTAGCCACTTGGGAATCTGAAGAAAGAGAAGGTAAAATGGTACAAGAAATTGAGCGACTACTGAGTTATCACGACAGAGCCAATACTCAAACGATGATCAATTTAGAGAGTAGATTGGATGCTAAGGCTGAATTTTTGATGCAAAAGCTCGATGAGTTTTTGACAAGCAACTACCAAAACAGTCCCTCGGACAAGGGTGAGAAATCACGCTAACCAACCAATGGGTTCCGTAGCTCCAGGCAGACAAAGCCTCCCCAAGACCGAGAGCAAACTTCAATTTCAATTTGAAGTAAAGGGAGAGGCCAATGGTAGCGCCAACAAGGTCGTGCTGGTGGAATCCGCCTCTCGGATACATTTGCCTACGAAGGCTGCCTCTGGGATAAATTTGCCCACGATGTCCCATGTCAGATCCGTTCCAGATCTGAAAACCGGGACACATGATAGTTCGATGTATGCGTCAATGTTTGAACCGCTCAACAACTACTGAAACGTCTCTTGAAACGTTGATCACAAAATTCTCGAAGTCTATTGAAAGAAGAAACCGATCACGAAGAACACCCAAGAAGCCAAAATAATTGAAGGACGAATCAGCTGGCTGCACTGACACCTGGATAGAGTTGATGAACCTACAACTTGAGTAGAAACCTCTCGAAAAAAATGTAGTGCATTGACAAGCAAATAAAAGGGCACGGCCCTGAACTGCGTCATGGAAAAAAGACAAACAAAATAATGGGTGAGGTCAGAACTAGAAAGCACAGGCTTTGCGAGGATAGGATCGTTGAAACAGGCTCTGAAAGCGGAAGAAAAGGAAGCACCTTAAAGTCGAGCTCTAAAAATTTAGGTTATTTTGGGTAAGACCTTCTGATTGATCAGAGAAGGTAGCAAATTAATTTCAAAAATATCGATTGCGGGTCATCAAGTGGCGAAAACTGAGTGAACCATCAGAAATTACCTTGGATTGTTTGGATATCTTCGCAGATAACTTGTGAGAGAAAGATCCGAATCTGGATTCCAGAGATGTGAGAGCGTTACTCGCAACAGGTGGACCAAAACTAATGAGGGTAGATGGACATTACCTGAAAGGCTATAGTCCATACCCAATCCTGATAAAAGTCGCTCGTATAAATGTCTACAAAACGGCTCTGGTAACAAATGCATTTGATCAAAAAGGTCGGATATACATCGGACAAGAGGAACTCAAGGTCCGACGAAAAGGAAATAATGCAATGCCTGAGCAGGACGCAGTGTACATCGGCTGCGAGACTGATCTGGCAGCACACGTGCTGAGCGAGCAACGCAGGCAGTTTTCACCAAGGGGGGCTGCTGGACAACGGCACGGTAGTCAGTGTCATGCCCATTAGCCCTTTGATCGCTATTGTTTTGATAGATCGGTCTTGATACCGACTAAAATCCGAAAAGCCGCTGCCAGCCAGGTTGCAACTTATGCGGTAGGAAGGACACCACTGATCACGCTTCAAATAGGTGGAAGGCATGTCTGGATGAGCTTTCCAGTCATCGAGAACCTAGATGCGTACTATTTCGTGCAGAAATTTGATGCCACGACCGATCTCAAGGATGGATTAATACGAATCAAGACCCACAGAGGACCCTACTTAGTGCAAAACTTTGATTCCTCGAAACTTTGATCCATTGATCCAAGAGCTCAGCTATTTTAAGAAGTAGTTTTTCATCCACTCAGATTAGACTGAGTGTGACTGTGTTGTTAAACACGCAGGCAACACCGGTGATGATAGATCGTGAAAAGAAACTTGCTTATGCGGTACCTCTAAACAAAGACTGTCAGAAAATGGAGAACTTGAAAAAGTTTAAAGTCACTGAGTGTCTGCTTTATGCTAACCCTGAGTGTAAATTGAGGAGAAAAAATGTATTTCTGAAAAGTGTTTTCCGTGAGGTCTGAGACAGATGATGGATTGTCTAGTTGTTCAAACTTCACTGAAAGACAGACCGATACAGAACTAGCATCAAACAAACCAATCTTACTTGAAATAGATCGAACTAAATGCAAAAGATCAAATAAAGTGCTAGCGTCTTTTAGGGACGTGTTGAATCGGATCGCAGTCAATTTTTCGAAACCCAAGGCCAACATAGGTTGTTGCATTTTGTGGAACATGAGAGAGAAATAGAGGCGGACTCGGTAGCTCACAGAGAAGAAGCTAGGAGAATGACCCCGCACAAGTAAGATGCATGTAGGAAAGAAAATGATATGTTGATGGAATTTTTCTATAATTGAGACATCAAAGTCTCTGTGGGCTTGTGGTTTGGTTTTGGCTAAGTCACGAAATTCTTCACGACATTGGATTTGGGCTCCGCGTTCTCGCAGGTGCACCCCAAGAAGCAGGAGCGAGAAAAAATGTTGTGTGCGAATTGGGATTGCACCAGTGAAATAGATTGCTTTTTGGTCTGTTCAACGCTACAGCCACTTTTCAATGATTGATGGGCCAAGCACTTACTAATGTAACAAAAAAGTACGGGAACCTCATAATGTGCTAAACAGACCCTGGAAGATCAAAAAGGGAGGTTAGATGAAGTCTTTACTTGCACAAAACAGATTGGCTTGAAAAGCAAACCCTCAAAGTGCGAGTTCTCGAGGGATCTCATAAGTTAATTGGGTCGCGCTGTGGACAAACATGAAGTCAGACCAACCCATGGGGCAGTTGAAGCGGTGCTTACATGGAAAACACCCAAAAATCGACACCCAAATACAGAAACTTCTCGGCTGCGTAAAATACTACCAGGAATTCATTGAGGTGTTTGTCGGCAAGATGTATTCTTTGCACCAACTAATGCGTTGTGTCTAAAGTGTCTTTTGAAAACCTCAAACGCGAGCTATCCGAGAAACGAAAGTTCGTGTGGGATACAGACCCATCAGTGGTGTATATATCGGGCATACTATATCAGGAACGAGAGCGGACTGAAAGAACTGTTCTCCGACCCATATCCTATGATAGTAAACTTTTACTAACCGAACACTGATCGGAACACTGATTAAACGCTCTCTCAAAGCAATCGTCACGAAGAAAATACACCTGTACTACATATAAACAGCTCTTTGATCAACAGAATACCCAAGTTTGAGCGACTTGCTTTAAGTGTTTTATCAAGTACCTAGGGATCTGGCAGATACACCAGTAAAAGAACCGGCCAATCTGAAGACTGATCACTCCTTCGATCGGATTGCTTCAAAAGTAGGTTTTTACTTGATTAGAAAAAAACCAACAGCAGTCGTACCTTGAGCTGTCTGGACCACCCTGATCTTTAGTCATTTGGGACTTTGCTTTTCTCAGTCTTTCTCTAACTCACATCTGGGTCAAAAGCATCAATATACTTGATATTGCCAATTTAAACCATTAAAGGCATTTTCCAATATGCAGGTAAAGAAAATTAATATATGCTTTGGGTCTGGGTCTTTCTCTAACTCACATCGGGGTCATCAGCATCAATATACTTGATACTGCCAAATTAAACCATTAAAGGCAATTTTCAAGATGCAAGTAAAAAAAATTTAATCTATGCTTCGGGTTTGTGTCTTTCTCTAACTCACATCGGGGTCAACGGCATCAATATACTTGATATTGCCAAATTAAACCATTTAGGGCAATTTTCAAGATGCAAGTAGAAAAAAATTAATCTATGCTTTGGGTCTGAATCTTTCTCTAACTCAGATCGGGGTCAACAGCATCAAAATACTTGATATTGCCAAACTAAACCATTGAAGGCAATTTTCAAGATGCAGATGGAGAAATTCAACGATTGATGGGCTAAGCACTTACCAATGTAGCGAAAAAAAATGGAAACCTCATCATGAGCTACAGAGACTCTGATCAAATAGGAAAGTGAGATGAAGTCTTTACTTACATAAAACAGGCTGGCTTGAAAAGCAGACCGTCAAAGTGCGAGTTCTCGAGGGATTCCATAAAGTATTTGGGTGGCCTTGGGGACAAACATGAACAACTTGGGAACAAACCACGGGGCGGTTGAAGCGGTGCTGACATGGAAAGCACCCAAAAACTGTCACCCAATTACAGAATCTTTTCGGCTAAGATGATTACTACCGGGAATTCATTGAAGGATATGTCGGCAAGATGTACACTTTGCACCAACGAATGCGTAACAAAGGTAATAAGTTCAGCGGGGCGGATGAGGCCCAAGTCTCTTTTGAACAATTTCCCGCGATTGCTATTCGGTCGTTCTGATCTAATTTTTCTGATTTTTTCAGTTGTCGCGAGAAACTTGAGAATGACATGTCCAATTCAATTTTTTGAAAAATTCCATTTGACCCCAAAATCATGTTATTCGCATTGCTCAAGAACAACTTTCCAAATGTGACCGAATGGCACATGTACGAATTTAAGCAGGGCTAAGTTCATCTCAAAGTCTAGTTTATCAGAGGTTATCAAATGCTAAAATTTTCTTATCAAAGTATCGAGTACTGATACTCATAGTTTTTTTGGACTTCTGCACTGTCGTCAAAAATTTTCACTTATCGCAAAAAAGGAACGGAAGGCCTTGTTAGGAGCTTGAATAAGATTTCTAGGCTGAGCAAATTAAGTCGCGACGTAGCCAATTCTTTGTGAGCAGTATCAAGTTTTTGTGACCGCGGTGACGAGCGTAGGTCGCGATGATCGGTGTTAGAACGAAACTAAGAAACGAAAAGAATTTGGATGGCGATGAAGGGCAAAACGCCGAGGCTGGGGCGGTGGACGATACGCAACCTGATCCATTCGATCAAGGGGAAGAAACGTTAATCCAACCCCAACTTCACCATCATAGGGATATGGAAGGATCTGGCGACAACTCCAAGCGGAAAGAATTGGAGGGCCTCAATGGACCTCGGAGCGTACCGAGGCTTATGCTAGAGAAGAGATGTTGTTTAAAGGGACGTGTGAGTCGGAGACCAAGCACGATACTCGGACAAAAAGAGCAGTTCTTCCTCTAGCCCAACAGAGAACGAATGCGATGATGTCGAGTGCCCAGAGAAGTCCCAGAGAACAAGATTCAAGTTCAAACACAAAAAATAGTTTCAACAAGTCCGATGAACGCATGATAGTGCTTCAATTTATTGGATTACTATCCGGCTTTGCTCCTCTGGGAACAATGCGCTCGGGCGCAAAAATTTGTTGTATCCTGAAGCAAGAGAAGAACAAGAAAGCGGTGTCCACTTTCCCACTGAGACCAGTGTCGGATGGAATAAAAGTGGGAACTCCTCAATATGTGATAGTCTGATGATGTCGATGGGTATGCAGAGGGATGGTGCATCACCAAGCATTAGGCTGCAACCCAATTTGTCAACGTCGTCTCTGGGTCTGACCCCAGTTTTGGGCTCGACTAACGATATGAGAGGCTTTCTTGCCGATGGGATGGCATGTCTGAAAAACTGCGAAAACAACATATGACGAAAAAAATGACACAGTAGGTGAAAAAGCTCAAAATGGCCTCGAAAAACTGATGGACGAGCTAGCAGAAGCCAAATGGCTGGCCAAATGTGACCGACCAGTGCCTGGCAGAGACTTTAGCTCTAGCCACTTGGGAATCTGAAGAAAGAGAAGGTAAAATGGTACAAGAAATTGAGCGACTACTGAGTTATCACGACAGAGCCAATACTCAAACGATGATCAATTTAGAGAGTAGATTGGATGCTAAGGCTGAATTTTTGATGCAAAAGCTCGATGAGTTTTTGACAAGCAACTACCAAAACAGTCCCTCGGACAAGGGTGAGAACTCACGCTAACCAACCAATGGGTTCCGTAGCTCCAGGCAGACAAAGCCTCCCCAAGACCGAGAGCAAACTTCAATTTCAATTTGAAGTAAAGGGAGGGGCCAATGGTAGCGCCAACAAGGTCGTGCTGGTGGAATCCGCCTCTCGGATACATTTGCCTACGAAGGCTGCCTCTGGGATAAATTTGCCCACGATGTCCCAAGTCAGATCCGTTCCAGATCTGAAAACCGGGACACATGATAGTTCGATGTATGCGTCAATGTTTGAACCGCTCAACAACTACTGAAACGTCTCTTGAAACGTTGATCACAAAATTCTCGAAGTCTATTGAAAGAAGAAACCGATCACGAAGAACACCCAAGAAGCCAAAATAATTCAAGGACGAATCAGCTGGCTGCACTGACACCTGGATAGAGTTGATGAACCTACAACTTGAGTAGAAACCTCTCGAAAAAAATGTAGTGCATTGACAAGCAAATAAAAGGGCACGGCCCTGAACTGCGTCATGGAAAAAAGACAAACAAAATAATGGGTGAGGTCAGAACTAGAAAGCACAGGCTTTGCGAGGATAGAATCGTTGAAACAGGCTCTGAAAGCGGAAGAAAAGGAAGCACCTTAAAGTCGAGCTCTAAAAATTTAGGTTATTTTGGGTAAGACCTTCTGATTGATCAGAGAAGGTAGCAAATTAATTTCAAAAATATCGATTGCGGGTCATCAAGTGGCGAAAACTGAGTGAACCATCAGAAATTACCTTGGATTGTTTGGATATCTTCGCAGATAACTTGTGAGAGAAAGATCCGAATCTGGATTCCAGAGATGTGAGAGCGTTACTCGCAACAGGTGGACCAAAACTAATGAGGGTAGATGGACATTACCTGAAAGGCTATAGTCCATACCCAATCCTGATAAAAGTCGCTCGTATAAATGTCTACAAAACGGCTCTGGTAACAAATGCATTTGATCAAAAAGGTCGGATATACATCGGACAAGAGGAACTCAAGGTCCGACGAAAAGGAAATAATGCAATGCCTGAGCAGGACGCAGTGTACATCGGCTGCGAGACTGATCTGGCAGCACACGTGCTGAGCGAGCAACGCAGGCAGTTTTCACCAAGGGGGGCTGCTGGACAACGGCACGGTAGTCAGTGTCATGCCCATTAGCCCTTTGACCGCTATTGTTTTGATAGATCGGTCTTGATACCGACTAAAATCCGAAAAGCCGCTGCCAGCCAGGTTGCAACTTATGCGGTAGGAAGGACACCACTGATCTCGCTTCAAATAGGTGGAAGGCATCTCTGGATGAGCTTTCCAGTCATCGAGAACCTAGATGCGTACTATTTCGTGCAGAAATTTGATGCCACGACCGATCTCAAGGATGGATTAATACGAATCAAGACCCACAGAGGACCCTACTTAGTGCAAAACTTTGATTCCTCGAAACTTTGATCCATTGATCCATGAGCTCAGCTATTTTAAGAAGTAGTTTTTCATCCACTCAGATTAGACTGAGTGTGACTGTGTTGTTAAACACGCAGGCAACACCGGTGATGATAGATCGTGAAAAGAAACTTGCTTATGCGGTACCTCTAAACAAAGACTGTCAGAAAATGGAGAACTTGAAAAAGTTTAAAGTCACTGAGTGTCTGCTTTATGCTAACCCTGAGTGTAAATTGAGGAGAAAAAATGTATTTCCGAAAAGTGTTTTCCGTGAGGTCTGAGACAGATGATGGATTGTTTAGTTGTTCAAACTTCACTGAAAGACAGACCGATACAGAACTAGCATCAAACAAACCAATCTTACTTGAAATAGATCGAACTAAATGCAAAAGATCAAATAAAGTGCTAGCGTCTTTTAGGGACGTGTTGAATCGGATCGCAGTCAATTTTTCGAAACCCAAGGCCAACATAGGTTGTTGCATTTTGTGGAACATGAGAGAGAAATAGAGGCGGACTCGGTAGCTCACAGAGAAGAATCTAGGAGAATGACCCCGCACAAGTAAGATGCATGTAGGAAAGAAAATGATATGTTGATGGAATTTTTCTATAATTGAGACATCAAAGTCTCTGTGGGCTTGTGGTTTGGTTTTGGCTAAGTCACGAAATTCTTCACGACATTGGATTTGGGCTCCGCGTTCTCGCAGGTGCACCCCAAGAAGCAGGAGCGAGAAAAAATGTTGTGTGCGAATTGGGATTGCACCAGTGAAATAGATTGCTTTTTGGTCTGTTCAACGCTACAGCCACTTTTCAATGATTGATGGGCCAAGCACTTACTAATGTAACAAAAAAGTACGGGAACCTCATAATGTGCTAAACAGACCCTGGAAGATCAAAAAGGGAGGTTAGATGAAGTCTTTACTTGCACAAAACAGATTGGCTTGAAAAGCAAACCCTCAAAGTGCGAGTTCTCGAGGGATCTCATAAGTTAATTGGGTCGCGCTGTGGACAAACATGAAGTCAGACCAACCCATGGGGCAGTTGAAGCGGTGCTTACATGGAAAACACCCAAAAATCGACACCCAAATACAGAAACTTCTCGGCTGCGTAAAATACTACCAGGAATTCATTGAGGTGTTTGTCGGCAAGATGTATTCTTTGCACCAACTAATGCGTTGTGTCTAAAGTGTCTTTTGAAAACCTCAAACGCGAGCTATCCGAGAAACGAAAGTTCGTGTGGGATACAGACCCATCAGTGGTGTATATATCGGGCATACTATATCAGGAACGAGAGCGGACTGAAAGAACTGTTCTCCGACCCATATCCTATGATAGTAAACTTTTACTAACCGAACACTGATCGGAACACTGATTAAACGCTCTCTCAAAGCAATCGTCACGAAGAAAATACACCTGTACTACATATAAACAGCTCTTTGATCAACATAATACCCAAGTTTGAGCGACTTGCTTTAAGTGTTTTATCAAGTACCTAGGGATCTGGCAGATACACCAGTAAAAGAACCGGCCAATCTGAAGACTGATTACTCCTTCGATCGGATTGCTTCAAAAGTAGGTTTTTACTTGATTAGAACAAAACCAACAGCAGTCGTACCTTGAGCTGTCTGGACCACCCGGATCTTTAGTCATTTGGGACTTTGCTTTTCTCAGTCTTTCTCTAACTCACATCTGGGTCAAAAGCATCAATATACTTGATATTGCCAATTTAAACCATTAAAGGCATTTTCCAATATGCAGGTAAAGAAAATTAATATATGCTTTGGGTCTGGGTCTTTCTCTAACTCACATCGGGGTCATCAGCATAAATATACTTGATATTGCCAAATTAAACCATTAAAAGCAATTTTCAAGATGCAAGTAAAAAAAATTTATTCTATGCTTCGGGTTTGTGTCTTTCTCTAACTCACATCGGGGTCAACGGCATCAATATACTTGATATTGCCAAATGAAACCATTTAAGGCAATTTTCAAGATGCAAGTAGAAAAAAATTAATCTATGCTTTGGGTCTGAATCTTTCTCTAACTCAGATCGGGGTCAACAGCATCAAAATACTTGATATTGCCAAACTAAACCATTGAAGGCAATTTTCAAGATGCAGATGGAGAAATTCAACGATTGATGGGCTAAGCACTTACCAATGTAGCGAAAAAAAATGGAAACCTCATAATGAGCTACAGAGACTCTGATCAAATAGGAAAGTGAGATGAAGTCTTTACTTACATAAAACAGGCTGGCTTGAAAAGTACACTTTGCACCAACGAATGCGTAACAAAGGTAATAAGTTCAGCGGGGCGGATGAGGCCCAAGTCTCTTTTGAAAACATCAAACTTGAGCTATCCGAGAAAGGAATGTTCGTTTGGGATACGGACCTATCAGTGCTGAATATCTCGGGTATAATATATCAGGAACGAGAGCGGAGTGGAAGAACTGTTCCCCGCCCCATATCCTTTGCTAGTAAAGTTTTACTAATCGAACACTCATCGGAACACTGTTTGAACGATCTCTCATTGCAATCATCACGAATAATTTACACTGGTACTACATCTAAATATCTACAAAACGGCTCTGCTGGGAAAAAATGCATGTAATCAAGTAGGTCGGATATACATCGGACGAGATGAACTCGAGGTCCGACGAAGTGGACATAATGCAATGCTTGAGCAGGACGCAGCCTACATCGGTTGCGAAACTGATCTGGCAGCACACGTGCTGAACGAGCAACGCAAGCAGCGTTCACCAAAGGGGGCTGCTGGAAAACGGCACGGTAGTTAGTTTCAAGTTCATTAGCCCTTTGACCGCTATGGTTTTAACAGATCGGTCTCGATACCGACTGAAATCCAAGTAGCCGCGGCAAACCATGTTTCAAATTATGCGGTAGGAGACACACCACTGATCTCGTTTCAAATAGGTGGAAAGCATCTCTGGATGAGCTTTCTAGTCGTCGAGAACCTATATGCGTACTAATTCGTGCAGAAATTTGATGCCACGATTGATCCCAAGGATGGATTAATACGAATCAAGACCCAGAGAGGACCCTACTTCGTGCAAAAATTTGATGTCTTGGTCGACTTCAATGATGGATTAATGCGAATTATGACCGAGAGGAAGTGTGAAAAGAAACTTGGTAATAAAATCTTGATAAATCGAGCAAGGGTGCCGCTTTTTCTAGATAAAAAAGTTAGGCTAAAACAAAATCAAGCTGTAGTGGTCACGAAATTAGTAGCAATAGACAAGTGTAGTTCCTAGCTCAGCTATTTTAAGAAGTAGTTTCTCATCCACTCAGATTAGACTGAGTGTGACTGTGTTGTTGAACACGCAGGCAACACCGGTGACGATAGATCGTAGAAAGAAACTTGGTTATGCGTTACCTCTGAACAAAGACTGTCAGAATATGGAGAACTTGAAGAAGTTTAAAGTCAGTGAGTGTCTGCTTTATGCTAACCCTGAGTGTAAATTGAAGAGAAAAAATGTATTTTCGAAAAGTGTTTTCTATGAGGTCTGAGATAGATGATGGACTGTCTAGTTGTTCAAACTTCACTGAAAGACAGACCGACACAGAAATAGCATCAATTAAACCAGTCCTACCTGAAATAGAGCTAAATAAACGCGAAACGTCAGATAAAGTGCTGGAGTCCTTTAGGGACGTGTTGAATCGGATCGCAGTCAATTTTTTCGAAACACAAGGCCGACAGATGTTGTTGCATTTTGTGGAACATGAGAGGGAAATAGAGAAGGCCTGGTTAGCTCACAGGGAAGGAATTGGGAGAATGACCCCACATAAGTCAGAGGCATGTAGGAAAGAAAATGATATGTTGGTGGAATATTGTATGATCGAGACATCAAAGTCTCATTGGCCTTGTGGTTTGCTTTTGGCTAAGGCACGAAATTCTTCACGACAATGGATTTGGGCTCCGTGTTCTTGCAGGTCCCCTCAAGAAGCAGGAGCGAGAAAAATTATTGTGTGCGAATTGGGATTGTTCCAGTGAAATAGAATGCTTTTTGGACTGTTCAACGCTACAGCCACGTTTCAACGATTGATGGGCCAAGCACTTACCAATGTAACGAAAAAGTATGGACACCTCATGTTGTGCTACACAGACCCTGAAAGATCATATAGGAAGGTTAGATGAAGTCTTTACTTGCATGAAACAGGCTGGCTTGAATAGCAAACCGTCAAAATGCGAGTGCTCGAGGGATTCCATAAAGTATTCGGGTGGCTTTGGGGCCAAATATGAAGCCAGACCAAACCATGGGGCGGTTGAAGCGGTGCTGACTTGGAAAACACCCAAAAACCACCACCAATTACGGCTGTGATGGTTAATCACGGGAATTCATTGAAGGTTATGTCGGCAAGATGTGCACCAACTAATGCGTAACAAAGGTAATAAGTTCAGCGGGAGCGATAAGGCCCAAGTCTTTTTTGAAAACATCAAATGCGAGCTATCCTAGAAAAGAAAGTTCGTGTGGGATACAGACCCATCAGTAGTGTATATCTCGGGCATACTATACCAGGAACGAGAGCGGAATGGAAGAAATGTTCTCAGAACCATATCCTTTGGTAGTAAAATTTTACAAATCAAACACTGATCGGAACACTGTTTAAACGCTCTCTCAAGGCAATCATCACAAAGAAATTACACCGGTACTACATCTAAGTAGCTCTTTGATCAACAGAATACCCAAATTGGAGCGACTTGCTTTAAGTGTTCTATCAAGTTCCTAGGGATCTGGCAGATACACCAGTGAAAGTACGGAGCAATTCGAAGACTGATCACTTCTACGATCGGATTGCTCCAAAACAAGGTGTTCACTCGATTAGAACCAAGCCAACCTTAGTCGTACCCTGAGCTGTCTGGTTCATTCTGATCTTCAGGCATGTGGGACTCCGCTTTTCTCAGTCTTTCTCTAACTCACATCTGGGTCACCAGCGTCAATATAATTGATACTGCCGAGTTAAACCATAAAAGGCCATTTTCAAGATGCAGATAGAGAAAGTTATCTTTGGTTTCCTCATAATCTATCAACTGTAGCTTCTAATCTGCCTTTTCATGCAGACACTTGAAACCAGGGAATTGAACACACGGTTCCTCTCGTACTAAATGTGATTACCCAAGTTTAGATCAACCTTGAGCTGTCTGGAACACCTTGTTCTTTAGGCAATTAAGATTTCGCTTTTCTCAGTCTTTCTCTAGTGAAGGCAAACTGAAGATCAATTCTGTTTAAACGCTCTCTCAATGTAATCATCACGAAGAAGATACACCGGTACTACAACTGAAGAGCTCTTTGATCAACAGAATAGCCAAGTTTGATCGACTTGATTTAAGTGATCTATCCAATCCCGAAGGATCTCGTAGATACATCAACAAAAGAACGGACCAATCCGAAGACAGATCGCTCTTACCTTCAAATGTCTCCAAAAGTAAACGTTCAACCGCTTCCAAATAACACTGATTCGGACGTTATCAACAGCCGAAGCTAGGACCGCCGTTTGCGTTAGAGAGGTCAGTAAACAAATATTGCGACTATTACTGATTTATTACATGTAACTCTGCTCCTCCGCGTAAAGCGAGCCTAGTGATCCCTCGTTGAATGTTGTTTTTCGACCATCTAGCACTTGTTTGGTTTAGAACAAAGCCAACTGCAGTCGTTCTTTGAGATGTCTGGACCACCTTGTTCTTCAGGCATTTGTGACTCCGCTTTTCTCAGTCTTTCTCTAACTGACATCTAGGTCAACAGAGTCAATATAATTGATACTGCCGAGTTAAACCATTAAAGGCTCAATTTCAAGATGCAGATAGGGAAATTTAATCTATGCTTTCCTCATATTCCATCAACTGTAGCTTCGCAACTGCCTTTTCAGGCAGACACTTGAAACCTGGGAATTGACACACACGGTTCCTCTCGTACTAAGTGTGATTACCCAAGCATGGATCAATCTTGAGCTATCTGGACCACCTTGTTCTTTAGGCGTTTGGGATTTCGCTTTTCTCAGTCTTTCTTTATCGAAGGCAAACTGCAGATCGAATTCTGTTTAAACCCTCTCTCAATGCAATCATCACGAAGAAACTTCACCGGTACTACATCCGAACAGCTCTTTGATCAACAGAAGAGCCAAGTTTGATTGACTTGATTTAAGTGATCTGTCCAATCCCGAAGGATCTCGTAGATACATCAACAAAAGAACGGACCAATCCGACGACAGATCGCTCTTACCTTCAAATGTCTCCAAAAGTAAACGTTCAACCGCTTCCAAATAACACTGATTCGGACGTTATCAACAGCCGAAGCTAGGACCGCCGTTTGCGTTAGAGAGGTCAGTAAACAAATATTGCGACTATTACTGAATTATTACATGTAACTCTGCTCCTCCGCGTAAAGCGAGCCTAGTGATCCCTCGTTGAATGTTGTTTTTCGACCATCTAGCACTTGTTTGGCTTAGAACAAAGCCAATTGCAGTCGTTCTTTGAGCTGTCTGGACCACCTTGTTCTTCAGGAATTTGTGACTCCGCTTTTCTCAGTCTTTCTCTAACTGACATCTAGGTCAACAGCGTCAATATATTTGATACTGCCGAGTTAAACCATTAAAGGCTCAATTTCAAGATGCAAATAGGGAAATTTAATCTATGCTTTACTCATATTCCATCAACTGTAGCTTCGCAACTGCCTTTTCAGGCAGACACTTGAAACCTGGGAATTGACACACACGGTTCCTCTCGTACTAAGTGTGATTACCCAAGCATGGATCAATCTTGAGCTATCTGGACCACCTTGTTCTTTAGGCATTTGGGATTTCGCTTTTCTCCGTCTTTCTTTATCGAAGGCAAACTGAAGATCGAATTCTGTTTAAACCCTCTCTCAATGCAATCATCGCGAAGAAACTTCACCGGTACTACATCCGAACAGCTCTTTGATCAACAGAATAGCCAAGTTTGATCGACTTGATTTAAGTGATCTGTCCAATCCCAAAGGATCTCGTAGATACATCAACAAAAGAACGGACCAATCCGAAGTCAGATCGCTCTTACTTTCGAATTTCTCCAAAAGTAAATGCTCAACCGCTTCCAAATAACACTGATTCGGTCATTATCAACAGCCGAAGCTAGGAAGGCTTTTTGCGTTAGAGAGGTCAGTAAACAAATCTAGCAAATATTACTGAATTATTATATGTAACTCTGCTCCTCCGCGTAAAGCGAGCCTAGTGATCCCTCGTTGAATGTTGTTTTTCGACCATCTAGCACTTGTTGGGTTTAGAACAAAGCCAACTGCAGTCGTTCTTTGAGCTCTCTGGACTACCCTGTTCTTCAGGCATTTGGGACTCCGCTTTTCTCAGTCTTTCTCTAACTGACATCTAGGTCAACAGCGTCAATATTCTTGATACTGCCGAGTTAAACCATTAAAGGCACAATTTCAAGATGCAGATAGAGAAATTTAATCTCTGCTTTCCTCATAATCCATCAACTGTAGCTTCGCATCTGCCTTTTCAGGCAGACACTTGAAACCTTGGAATTGACACACACGGTTCCTCTCGTACTAAGTGTGATTACCCAAGCATGGATCAATCTTGAGCTATCTGGACCACCTTGTTCTTTAGGCATTTTGGATTTCGCTTTTCTCCGTCTTTCTTTATCGAAGGCAAACTGAAGATCGAGTTCTGTTTAAACCCTCTCTCAATGCAATCATCACGAAGAAACTTCACCGGTACTACATCCGAACAGCTCTTTGATCAACAGAATAGCCAAGTTTGATCGACTCGATTTAAGTGATCTGTCCAATCCCAAAGGATCTCGTAGATACATCAAC
Source organism: Symsagittifera roscoffensis (assembly GCF_963678635.1). NCBI lineage: Eukaryota > Metazoa > Xenacoelomorpha > Acoela > Convolutidae > Symsagittifera > Symsagittifera roscoffensis. Next base: position 151,831 of record NW_026971218.1, on the reverse strand, counting down.
AAAAGAACGGACCAATCCGAAGTCAGATCGCTCTTACTTTCGAATTTCTCCAAAAGTAAATGCTCAACCGCTTCCAAATAACACTGATTCGGTCATTATCAACAGCCGAAGCTAGGAAGGCTTTTTGCGTTAGAGAGGTCAGTAAACAAATCTAGCAAATATTACTGAATTATTATATGTAACTCTGCTCCTCCGCGTAAAGCGAGCCTAGTGATCCCTCGTTGAATGTTGTTTTTCGACCATCTAGCACTTGTTGGGTTTAGAACAAAGCCAACTGCAGTCGTTCTTTGAGCTCTCTGGACTAACCTGTTCTTCAGGCATTTGGGACTCCGCTTTTCTCAGTCTTTCTCTAACTGACATCTAGGTCAACAGCGTCAATATACTTGATACTGCCGAGTTAAACCATTAAAGGCACAATTTCAAGATGCAGATAGAGAAATTTAATCTCTGCTTTCCTCATAATCCATCAACTGTAGCTTCGCATCTGCCTTTTCAGCCAGACACTTGAAACCTTGGAATTGACACACACGGTTCCTCTCGTACTAAGTGTGATTACCCAAGCATGGATCAATCTTGAGCTGTCTGGACCACCTTGTTCTTTAGGCATTTGGGTTTTCGCTTTTCTCAGTCTTTCTCTAGCGAAGGCAAACTGAAGATCGAACTCTGTTTAAACCCTCTCTGAATGCAATCATCACGAAGAAACTACACCGGTACTACATCTGAACAGCTCTTTGGTCAACAGAGTAGCCAAATTTGAATGACTTGATTTAACTGTTCTAACCATTTCCGAAGATTCTCGTAGATACACCAGCAAAAGAACGGACCAATCCGAAGACAGATTGCTCCTACCTTCGGATTTCTCCAAAATTAAACGTTCAACCGATTTCAAATAACCCTGATTCGGTCGCAATCAACAGCCGAAGCTAGGACCACCTTTTGCGTTTGAGAGGTCAGTAAACAAATCTTGCGATTATTACTGAAATAACTCATGTAGCATGTAGCGTAAAGCGATCCCTAGTTGATTGTTGTTTTTTGACCATCTAGCACTGGTTTGATTTAGAACAAAGCCAACCGCAGTCGTACTTTGAGCTGTCTGGACCACCCTGTTCTTTAGTCATTTGGGACTTCGCTTTTCTCAATCTTTCTCTAGCGAAGGCAAACTCAAGACCGAACTCTGTTTAAACGCTCTCTCAATGTACTCGTCACGAAGAAACTACACCGATACTACATCTAAACTGCTCTTCGATCAACAAAACACCCAATTTTGAGCAACCTATTTTAAGTGTTCTATGCACACACTAAGGATCTCGCAGACACACCAGTAAAAGAACGGGACAATCCGCAGTCTCGCGCTATCGTGCACCACCGTCTCTCTCTTGCTATCCTTCACCACCTATCCAGGAAGCTCTACGGGCAAGCTTTGTTAATTAAAAGCCAACTGAAGCAACTTTGCCAGTTTTGGACCTCATTTTGGGCTCGTTTACGGTTCGGGCCATAACTCTTGAACTACTGTTGCACAGCCCCCATCTTTTGGAAGCAGCTGATCATTGTCCAGGCCTAATTTTGCTTATATAAAAACTAAGCTAATATAATCACGAATAAACTACACCGGTACTACATCTAAACTGATTTTCGATCAACAAAACACCCAAGTTTGAGCAACTCACTTTAAGTGTTCTATGCAGTCTCTAAGGATCTGGCAGATACACCAGTAAAAGAATGGACCAATCGGAAGACTGATCACTCCTGAGATCCGATTGCTCCAAAAGTAGGTGTTCACCTGATTAGAACAAAGCAAATCGAAGTCGTACTTTGAGCTGTCTGGACCACCCTGTTACGTTGCATTTGGGACTTCGCAATATTGGCGTCAAAACGACGAAGCATCTTGCTACCTTCTCTTTTGCTATCTTGCACCACCGCCTCTCATGCTATCAAGCACCACCGACTATCATGCTATCATGCACTCTCTCTTGCTCTCATGCAACAACGTCTCTCTCTCTCTCTTGCTATCCATCACCATCGAGCAAGCTACTTTGACCGGGAGCCCATCCCCAGTCTCATGCTATAATGCACCACCGTCTCTTTCTCTTGCTATCTTCACCACCAAGCAAGCAACTTTAACTGGAAGCCAATCAAAGCTCTTAGACTGTCCCTGAAGGACCATCATACTAAAGATCTCCATAAAGGATCACCTTGAGTTAAACTAACCTTAGCTAGATCAACTTCTAGACAATCCATGAATGACCATCGTACTAAGGATCACCATAAAAGATCACCTTGATTCAAACCAACTTGCATTAGGTCAACTCTTTTTGAACCATCTTTCGGGATTCTAATGGTAATCCATGAAGGACTACCTTGACTCAATTTAACCTTAGCTAGATCAACTCTTCGACAATCCATGATGGACCATCGTACTAAGGATCACCATAAAAGATCACCTTGATTCAAACCAACTTGCATTAGGTCAACTCTTTTTGATCCATTTTTCGGGAATCTAAAGGTAATCCATGAAGGACTACCTTGAGTCAATCTTGCCTTAGCTATATCAACTCCTAGACAATCCATGAAGGACCATCGTACTAAGGATCACCATAAAGGATCACCTTGAGTCAAACTAACCTTAGCTAGATCAACTCTTAGAAATGCACCACCGACTACCATGCACTCTCTCTTGCTCTCATGCACCAACGTCTCTCTCTTGCTATCTTTCACCACCGAGCAAGCTACTTTGACTGGGATCTCATCCACAGTCCCATGCTTTCATGTACCACCGTCTCTCTCTTGCTATCCTTCACCACCGAGCAAGCTACTTTAGATGGGAGCCAATCACCATTTTCATGCTATCAAGCACCACCGTCTCTCTCTTACTCTCATTCACCACCGAGGAAGCTACTTTGACTGGGAGCCAATCCCCATTCTCGTGCTTTCGTGCACCACCGTCTCTCTCTTGCTATCCTTTACCATCGAGCAAGCTACTTTGAGTGGAAGCCAATCCCCAGTCTCATGCTACATTGCGCCAGCGTCTCTTTCTTGCTATCAGTCACCACCGAGTGAACTTTGGTTTCCCTGTTAATTTCTGGACAAGTCAGAAAAGACTTTGACAAATCGTAATTTGCTATAGTTTATGGTTAGTATTATGGTTCTACAGCCCTGAGATCCCCATTTTCAGCTCAAAATAGGGGTCTACAGCTTCGCTAAGTAGCTCCTGCAGCTCACCCAACAGTCGAACAAGCTCATCTAAGGTGGTTCTTAGACCTTATTTTCACGAGAAAGCTGATGAGCCTATCCACGAAGCTCTATGAGCAAAATTTGTTAATTTAAAAGCCAACTAAAGTAACTTTGCCAGTTTTGGACCCCATTTTGATCTTGTTTAAAGTTCGGGTCATTACTTTTGAACCACTGTTTGCACAGCGCTCATCTTTTGCATCAGCTGAACATTATCCGTACTTAACTTCGCTATGATAAAAAAGAAGCTGTGCAAGCACTTCTTCATGCCATAATAAGCGTTCTACAGCATTGAGACCCCCATTTTTAGCTTAAAATAGGGTACTTCAGCTTCGCTAAGTACTTCCTACAGCTCACCCAAGGGTCGAACAAGCTTATCTAAGGTGGTTCTTAGACCTATTTTTTACGAGAAAGCTGATGAGTTTATCCCCGAAGCTCTCAGAGTTTTCATCGAGCACTACTTCATGATGAAACAAGCGTTCTACATCCCTGAAATCCCCATTTTTCAGCTCAAAATAGGGGTCTACAGCTTCGCTAAGTAGCTCTTAGAGCTCACCCATGGGTCGAACAAGCTCATCTAATGTGGTTCTTAGACTTGTTTCTACGAGAAAATTTATGAGCCTAACCACAAAGCTCTAAGAGCAAGCTTTGTTGAATTAAAAGCTAACTAAGGCAACTTTGCTAGTTTCGTACCCCATTTTGATCTTGTTTATAGTTCGGGTCATTACTTTTGAACCACTGTTTGCACAGCGCATATCTTTTGCGAGCAGCTGAACATTATCCATACCTAACTTCGCTATGATAAAAACGAAGCTGAGCAAGCACTTCTACATGCCACAACAAGCGTCCTGCAGCTCAATCAAGGGTCGAACAAGCTCATCCAACGTAGTTCTTAGACCTACTTTTCACGAGGAAGCTGATGAGTTTATCCACGAAGCTCTACAAGCAGACTTTGTTAATTTAAAAGCCAACTGAAGCAACTTCGCCAGTTTTGGACCTCATTTTAAGCTCGCTTATGGTTCGGGCCATAACTTTTGAATCACTGGTTGCACAGCGCTCATATTTTGCAAGCAGCTGAACATTATCCATACCTAACTTCGCTATGATAAAAACGAAGCTGTGCAAGCACTTCTACATGCCACAACAAGCGTCCTGCAGCTCACTCAAGGGTCAAACAAGCTCATCTAAGGTGGTTCATAGTCTTTTTTTACGAGGAAGCTGATGAGTTTATCCACGAAGCTCTACAAGCAGACTTCGTTAATTTAAAAGCCAACTGAAGCAACTTCGCCAGTTTTGGACCTCATTTTAAGCTCGCTTATGGTTCGGGCCATAACTTTTGAATCACTGGTTGCACAGCGCTCATATTTTGCAAGCAGATGATCATCATCCATATCTAACATCGCTAAATAAAGCAAAGATTTTCGAGAACTTTTTTTGCTAAAACAAACGTTATACAGCCCTGAGATCCCCATTTTCAGCTAAAAATAGGGGTCTGCAGCTTCGCTAAATAGCTCCTACAGCTCACCCATGGGTCGAACAAGCTCATCTAATGTGGTTCTTAGACTTGTTTTTCACGAGAAAACTTCTGAGCCTAACCACGAAGCTCTAAGAGCAAGCTTTGTTGATTTAAAAGCAAACTGAAGCAACTTTGCCAGTTTTGGACCCTATTTTGATCTTGTTTATACTTCGGGTCATTACTTTTGAACCACTCTTTGCACAGCGCTCATCTTTTGCAAGCAGCTGAACATTATCCATACCTAACTTCGCTATGATAAAAACGAAGCTGTGCAAGCACTTCTACATGCCACAACAAGCGTCCTGCAGCTCACTCAAGGGTCAAACAAGCTCATCTAAGGTGGTTCTTAGTCGTTTTTTACTAGAAAGCTGATGAGTCTATGCCTGACGCTCTAAGAGCAAGCTTTGTTAATTTTAAAGCCAACTGAAGCAACTTTGCCGGTTTTGTGCCTCATTTTGGCTTGTTTATGGTTCGGATCATAATTTTGATCCACTGGTCCCACATCGCTCGTATTTTGCAAGCAGCTGATCATTATCCATATCTAACTTCGCTAAATGAAGCAAAGCTTTAGGAGCACTTTTTTACCAAAACAAGCGTCATACAATCCTGAGATCCCCATTTTTATTTCTTACCTCGCTAAAATAAAAGCAAAGCTGTGCGAGCACTACTTCATGATGAAACAAGCGTTCTACAGCCCTGAGATCCCCATTTTTTAGCTCAAAATAGGGGTCTTCAGCTTCGCTAAGTAGCTCCTACAGCTCAACCATGGGTCGAACAAGCTCATCTAATGTGGTTCTTAGACTTGTTTTTCACGAGAAATTTTATGAGCCTAACCACGAAGCTCTGGGAACAAGTTTTGTTGAGTTAAAAGCCAACTAAAGCAACTTTGCCAGTTTTGGACCTCATTTTGATCTTGTTTATAGTTCGGGTCATTAGTTTTGAACCACTGTTTGCACAGCGCTCATCTTTTGCAAGCAGCTGAACTTTATCCATACCTAACTTCGCTATGATAAAAACGAAGCTGTGCAAGCACTTGTACATGCCACAACAAGCGTCCTGCAGCTCACTCAATGGTCGAACAAGCTCATCTAATGTGGTTCCTAGTCGTCTTTTACGAGAAAGCTGATGAGTCTATGCCCGACGCTCTAAGAGCAAGCTTTGTTAATTTTAAAGCCAACTGAAGCAACTTTGCCGGTTTTGTGATTCATTTTGGCTCATTTTTTGAACCACTGGTCGCACAGCGCTCGTATTTTGCAAGCAGCTGATCATTATCCATATCTAGTTTCGCTAAAAAAAAAAAAGGCTTTGCGAGCACTTTTTTATGCCAAAATTAGCGTTATACAATCCTGAGATCCCCATTTTTGATTTCTTACCTCGCTAAAATAAAAGCAAAGCTGTGCGAGCACTACTTCATGTTGAAACAAGCGTTCTACAGCCCTGAGATCCCCATTTTTCAGTGTCTAATGTGGTTCTTAGACTTGTTTTTCATGAGAAAGTTTGTGAGCCTAACCACGAAGCTCTAGGAGCCAGTTTTGTTGAGTTAAAAGCCAACTAAAGCAACTTTGCCAGTTTTGGACCCCATTTTGATCTTGTTTATAGTTCAAGTCATTAGTTTTGAACCACTGTTTGCATAGCGCTCATCTTTTGCAAGCAGCTGAACTTTATCCATACCTAACTTCACTATGATAAAAACAAAGCTGTGCAAGCACTTGTACATGCCACAACAAGCGTCCTGCAGCTCACTCAAGGGTCGAACAAGCTAATCTAAGGTGGTTCCTAGTCTTCTTTTACGAGAAAGCTGATGAGTCTATGCCCGACGCTCTAAGAGCAAGCTTTGTTTATTTTAAAGCCAACTGAAGCAACTTTGCCGGTTTTGTGACTCATTTTGGCTCATTTATGGTTCGGACCATAGCTTTTGAACCACTGGTCGCACAGCACTCGTATTTTGCAAGCAGCTGATCATTATCCATATCTAATTTCGCTAAAAAAACAAAGCTTTGCGAGCACTTTTTTGTGCCAAAATAATCATTATACAATCCTGAGATCCCCATTTTCGATTTCTTACCTCGATAAAATAAAAGCAAAGCTGTGCGAGCACTACTTCATGATGAAACAAGCGTTCTACAGCCCTGAGATCCCCATTTTTCAGCTCAAAGTAGGGGTCTTCAGCTTCGCTAAGTAGCTCCTACAAATCACCCATGTATCGAACAAGCTCATCTAAAGTGGTTCTTAGACTTGTTTTTCATGAGAAATCTTATGAGCCTAACCACGAAGCTCTAAAAGCAAGCTTTGTTGAATTAAAAACCAACTAAAGCAACTTTGCCAGTTTTGGACCCCATTTTGATCTTGTTTATAGTTCGGGTCATTACTTTTTAACCACTGTTTGCAGAACGGTCATATTTTGCAAGCAGCTGAACATTATCCATACCTAACTTCGCTATGATAAAAACGAAGCTGTGCAAGCACTTCTACATGCCACAACAAGCGTCCTGCAGCTCACTCAACGGTCGAACAAGCTCATCTAAGGTGGTTCTTAGTCTTTTTCAGAGTCTATGCCCGACGCTCTAAGAGCAAGCTTTGTTAGTTTTAAAGCTAACTGAAGCAACTTTGCCGGTTTTGTAGCTCATTTTGGCTCGTTTATGGTTCGGATCATAACTTTTGAACCTTTGGTCGCACAGCGCTCGTATTTTACAAGCAGCTGATCATGATCCATATCTAACTTCACTAAATAAAACAAAGCTTTGCGAGCGCTATTTTTGCCAAAAAAAGCGTTATATTTTCCTGAGATCCCCATTTTTGATTTCTTACCTCGCTAATATAAAAGCAAAGCTCTGCGAGCACTACTTCATGATGAAACAAGCGTTCTACAGCCCTGAGATTCCCATTTTTCTGCTCAAAATAGGGGTCTTCAGCTTTGCTGAGTAGTCCTACAGCTCACCCATGGGTCGAACAAGCCCATCTAAGCTGGTGCCTAGACCTGGTTTTACGAGAAAGCTGATGAGTCTATCCGAGAAGCTCTAAGAGCACGCTTTGTTGAATTAAAAGCCAACTAAAGCAAATTTGCCAGTTTTGGACCCCATTTTGATCTTGTTTATAGTTCGGGTCATTACTTTTGAACCACTGTTTGCAGAGCGCTCATCTTTTGCAAGCAGCTGAACATTATCCATATCTAACTTCGCTATGATAAAAACGAAGCTGTGCAAGCACTTCTACATGCCACAACAAGCGTCCTGCAGCTCACTCAAGGGTCGAACAAGCTCATCTAAGGTGGCTCTTAGTCTTTTTTTAACGGGAAAGCTGATGAGTCTATGCCCGACGCTCTAAGAGCAAGCTTTGGTAATTTTAAAGCCAACTGAAACAACTTTGCGGTTTTTTTACTCATTTTGGCCAATTTATGGTTCGGATCATAATTTTTGAACCACTGGTCGCACATCGCTCGTATTTCGCAAGCAGCTGATCATTATCCATATCTAACTTTGCTAAATAAACCAAAACTTTGCGAGCACTTTTTTGCCAAAACAAGCTTTATACAATCCTGAGATCCCAGTTTTTGATTTCTTACCACGCTAAAATAAAAGCAAAGCTGTGCGAACACCACTTCATGATGAAACAAGCGTTCTACAGCCCTGAGATCCCCAGTTTTCAGCTCAAAATAGGTGTATTCAGCTTCGCTAAGTAGCTCCTACAGCTCACCCATGGGGCGATCAAGCTCATCTAATGTAGTTCTTAGACTTGTTTTTCACGAGAAAGATTATGAGCCTAACCACGAAGCTCTAAGAGCAAGCTTTGTTGAATTACAAGCCAACAAAACAACTTTGCCAGTTTTGGACCGCATTTTGATCTTGTTTATAGTTCGGGTCATTAATTTTGAACCACTGTTTGCACAGCGCTCATCTTTTGCAAGCAGCTGAACATTATCCATACCTAACGTCGCTATGATAAAATTGAAGCTGTGCAAGCACTTCTACATGCCACAACAAGCGTCCTGCAGCTCACTCAAGGGTCGAACCAGCTCATCTAAGGTGGTTCTTAGTCTTTTTTAACGAAAAAGCTGATGATTCTATGCCCGACACTCTAAGAGCAAGCTTTGTTAATTTTAAAGCCAACTGAAGCAACTTTGCCGGTTTTTTTACTCATTTTTGCTCGTGTATGGTTCGGATCATAACTTTTGAACCACTGGTTGCACAGCGCTCGTATTTTGCAAGCTGCTGATCTTTATCCATATCTAACTTCGCTAAATAAAACAAAGCTTTGCGAGCACTTTTTTTTTACCAAAACAAGCGTTATACAATCCTGAGATCCCCTTTTTTGATTTCATATCTCGCTATAATAAAAGCAAAGCTGTGCGAGCACTACTGCATGGTGAAACAAGCGTTCTACAGCCCTGAGATCCCATTTTCAGCTCAAAATAGCGGTCTTCAGTAAATATAGGGGTCTTCTAAGTAGCTCCTACAGCTCACCCATGGGCGAACAAGCTAATCTAATGTGGTTCTTAGACTTGTTTTTCACGGGAAAACTTATGAGCTCAAAAACGAAGCTCTGAGAGCAAGCTTTATTGAATTAAAAGCCAACAAAACAACTTTGCCAGTTTTGGACCCCATTTTGATCTTGTTTATATTTCGGGTCATTACTTTTGAACCACTGTTTGCACAGCGCTCATCTTTTGCAAGCAGCTGGACATTATCCATACCTAACTTCTGTAACATTCGCCCGGAAGATACATATCGACGGATAACAAAACTAAGTCTTAAGACGACTGGCTAGCGTCTAAACAGAGCTTTGCATGTTTTTCACCGTCTCTACCAAGCCAGTACTTTTCGGTGGTCTTTCTTACATCAGGCTGACAAAAACGTTACTGTTCTCCGGCTTCGACCAGAACGCTCAAATTAACTGAATTACATGCAAAATTAGTGAGCTCATGGCTGGGTCTCAGTATCCCCAGACCACGAGGTCACTCCTAAAAACAGGGCTACTACTTATCATATTACTAATGTTTTTGTTCAGTAGATAAAAATCATCATCTCCATCGAAGATGGATCAACCCTTCCCCCTCTCCTAGCTCCTCATTCTTGTCAAAACGAATTAAGATCTTAATTAAATTCAAGTCAGGACATGACGGATGCTAAAACTCAATATAAGTTCATAAAAGTCCACGTCCCGAGACCCTTCCGGTTTCTTGAATCCGGTGAATCAAGCTTCTTAATATCCAGTTCACAATAACTCGGAAGGCTGGGTTTTACCCTTCACCGTTGCTCGCAACGGCCTTGCAACTATTGTAACAGCACAATAGTTGCAACTCGGAACGTCCTCTGCTGTTCGGTAGTTCGTTGTTGTTTTTTAGTCTCGATTTCGTACTGTCCGTAATCGCAGATAAAGTTGTTCTGTTTCTTTCTGCTATTTTAGCTAAAATGGCCGTCTCTGACGTTTCTCAGAAATATGACGTCATAATTCGAATTTTTAAAAATTAGAATTCCAGAATCTTCTAGCCTTCACCGTTTGGCTAATCGTTCAAATAACGTCCTTATCCGTTCTAAATCGCCAATTCGGAAGGCTTGCTGCTAAAATACCGAATTCTGCAGAGACTGCATTTTGGCCATTCTGGTCGAATGTCACATACTCCCCGGACAGTCCGGTCAATGTCCTCATTGAATCGCACAATGTTCTAAATGGTTACAGTGTCATCGAACAGAATTTACAAAATGCACGAAATTACTTTTACCCACGTCACATCGACTCACTGCAGAATATAAATGGCATCATACTACATCACTATAGCCTTCAAATTCTTTCATTAATCTGCACATTGAGGATATGACTTAAGATAAAACATATTTTCTGACTTCCAGTGTCAATATCCCGATTGAAACTTTTTCTCCTAGATTTAAAAGGTGTTGGCTTGCAGGACAGTCCTGCCAACCAACAAGCTAAAATTATCCTACTATGCTCCTTCCCTTCGGAAATCTTGCTTGTTTATTGTCCTGAATATTAAAACTAAGAAACTTTGTGGTTAGAAAGAACAATGCAACAACCTCCCTCCTCAAGAAGTTACTCAAGTTTTTCATGTCACCACAAAGTTATCAGTCTTCCTAAGTGATTAAAAACAATCATGCAGGCTGGAATATTTAAATATACTCTTCCCTCAAGCCTTTCTAAATAAATAATAAGTGAGTGTCTCTAAAGCCACTTCAACTAAAACCAAAATGCAAATTTATAAATGCAACAATTTCCAAACTCAACTTAAATGTTTCAGGTTTCAATTACAACTTGGTTGCTTGGTTTCTCACTTGAGTTTTTCACACACATAAAACAATTTTGAGTTTTAACTTTTCTTCATCATCCCTTTGTTCTCTTCTTTTTTCGTCGTTTAGAAGTTCTAAAACTTCTAAATTCTTCTAATTTTCTTTCTTGTTGCCTCTTGTTTTCTCGACCATTCATCAATGCTCCATTTCCTCCTCCTGTGACGCTGACTCTGCACTCTCGGTCTCCGTGTCTTGTAGCACGTCATTGACTATCCTGACGCTGTTGGAAGCCGTCCTCCAACACTTCTGCTCTTCCACCCTCTGTTTACAGCAAGGTAGGGGATCCACGTTTGATTCTCTGTTTCTACAGAAGCTGTTGTGGAGACACAACGCCACGTTTCTTTCCAAATCTTCTTTCAGCATCTCTGCCTTCTCATTTCCACTACGCTCGCTCGTCCTGGAAATTCTTTTCACAGCGGTGGTCACTGCATTCCGATGGGTCACGAAAGCTCGCTTGAAAGCTCCTGCCCCAATGTCCAGCTGATATTCACTGTACACTCTGCCATGTTTCGACATATGCTTTTTCGCATACTCGTACAACCATGCAGTCATGTTAGCTCTGAACCATGGCATCAATCGTTTTCTTGCCCATATCTTCTTCACTTCCATCGGAATGTTTAGAACTTTGCACATTGTCTCAAAAAGATCTAAATCTTTTAGACAATCTAACTTCTGCAATTGTTCTCTCGTCGGTGCCTCCTGTCTATTATTTTCTCTCACATGAGCTTCCAGCCATCGTATCGCCATCATAACTCCCACTATCACTATTGTTATGGGCTGTGATGAATCTGGTAAACCCATGGAGAGCAGCTCTCCAGAGTCCCAGATCAACACCAGATTACTACGCTTGGGATACCACCAGGTCTGCAGCAAGCAGTGGCAAGGAAACTCGTCATGTGTCAACATGATGCTCCTCCAATTACGTTTTCCCGAAGCTTCCAGCAATTGTTCCACTTCCATCATCACTCGGTGGATTTCATCATTCTCATCTACTGCATTGTAATCTGAGACAGTTGATCCTCTCTGTTTCTGTTTTTCGCAGTCACTGAAGTTCCCGCTCACATATCCCATGAACTTCTTTCCTAGTATTGACTCCAACTCCTCTTTGGTTCTTTCTGGGACTGCTGAGAACATCTTACATAGTAACTCGTAAGACTTTTCAGACATTCTCGCCAATCTCACGCACTTTGGCACTGAGAAAGCTTGATCCACGATCGTTCTTGTGCTCTTCACGTCCACAGCCACGAAATGTACAGGGTATCTGCTCTTGCACATTGGAGCCAACGTTGAACCCACCAAATATCGTGCTCCTGATGGTCTACAATAAGTTTCGCTGTGTCTGATGTTCATCTCCGTTTCGATTGCTTCCCTCCATTTTCCTATATACTTCTGCTCAGTCTGCAGAACTCCTGGGAATACCTCTACGCTGATGGCTGTGACCATCTCATGTTTCTGTTCTAGATTCAATAGTGACTCTAAAGAACCAAACATGCTGTAGAATCCTAGTGCTGTCACTAGATTCACATCGGTTCCTCCATGGCAATCTGCTATCAGTTCCGTTTCCGTTCTTGCTTTCATCACTACATTTCCAAACAATACCGTCAACTGCTTGTGTTGTTTCTCCAGGGTTTTCACACAGTCTAGACTTCCACAAACGTGACCCTCTAGTCCACAGACTTCCGCCAGACAGCTACCAGGTTTGACCCAGTCTTCTGGTCCCCAGCCAGGCAACTCCACTCCATCTTCTCCGTTGCTCTTAGAGGCTGTTATCATCACATTATATATGATGTTGAGGTCACGCAGGTTACAGTCCACATTCAGTTCCCTCTGTATGTCCTGTGTCGCCGGTAATATTGAGTCAGCGTTAGGACTAGGACACCACGATGGCTTCATCAATTCCCACACTGCCATCAAGCTCGTTCTCAGTAATTCATCTGAGAATCCCAACCCAAATTCCACTCTCTTGTCGGATTTTGGTACTGAAGGTGCAGTCACCTCTTCTTCCAAGACCAATCCCAATTTGGCCTGTGGATTGTTAACGCTCTTAGTCGTCACAATTCTGGACGTCCAGAATCTTAGTAACACCGCCTGCTCATAATCAAAGAAGCAATCACGTATGTCTTCACTCAGGAAAGGATTGTATGCCATCCCTATAATCCCGGATACATAGCTATATGACTTCTTCTTGATCGGTCCACAGTATTCACTGGATTTCGGCAATGCTCCCATAGATTCTTTAGTGAGCGTCAACTCCTTGTTTGAGAATCTCCTGATCTCGTCTATCTTTTTCATGGGTTCCAATTCTTCAGGTTCTTTCATGTTCACCCTCATCGGTTTACTTTGCTGCATATCCAGCATTGCTAGTAAGAACATGGCTTTCGTTCGCTCATCGCCTTCCTTCAACATTTTAACACAAGTGCTTAATGCAGGTACTGAGATCTGCTCTATCAGGAATCGAATGAAACAGAGAGCGTCTCTCCGCTTTGCACACGCTACTGCTGCTCCCTCCTGGACTATCAGATCCCTCAGATTCGTCATAAGGAAAACTTTTTCCTCCTTTGATCTCTTCCTTTCTTCTGAATCATATTCTTTGCGAGTCAGTCCCATCATGCACCAGGCGAGCCTGAGTTGTAATTCCGTCCTTACGTAAGGTACTGCCACGAGAGCATGTATTCTTGGCGTAGTCCTCATTTCCTCTTCGAAATACCTCAATACTACTGCTTTCCATGGAAGGCTCACCAACTGCTCGATCGTCTCCGCCTGTACGTCAGACGACGCCAAAGTTCCGTACGCCTTCTGCTTGAGGGTGGTGCCTTGCAACATTGTTTCCAGATAACCCTCCATGGCTTTTTCTTCTTCCAGGGCCATTACATGCCCTCTAGCCGAGTTTCGGTATTCCAACATCTCCATGTATCCACCGGTGGGTTCATCTATCGACACTGTCTCAGACACTGTCAGTCTGTTGTATTCCACTGGTGTTAGTTGTCCTGCAACACTTCCCTTTCCATGATTCATGGGAGATGGCTTGAAGTCCCTCATTTTACTCTCTCCACATTGACTGAGTATTTCCATTTCTAAAGTCGCTCCAGTCAGAGTGCGGTCACTCCTTTTGGATTTATAACCAGTTGACTTTAACCCCGCCATGAGAATGGGTGGCACCATCGCTATATCAGTTAATATTATATCTGTGCCAGACAATTGGTAATCACCTTGCCCCAAATCCATGACTTCCTCAACTCGTTTTCTTTTCGCTGAGTTACCAGCTTTCATCGATATTTCCGAATCCACTTTCGTCTTTCCAATCCTCCTCGGCATCACTCTGCTGCCTAACTTCATTTTCATCGCATTGATTTTATCAATCACCATTTTCGATCGCATCGTTCCTCTCCTGGTCCTTGACAGGTACACCACCTCTCCTTCATTGTCCTGCGGTGTTATCTTGATGGGAGAATTCGCTTCACTCTCATCAGTGGCTGAGTCGATCAATAACTCACTCAGTCTTCCTTCACACTCATCAAGCTTGTCAAGTACTTCTCTCATCAAGGGTTGATTGAGACCTGTTTTGAGAATGGACTGGGTCCCATAGCTCTGAATCACAGTCCAGACTTCTTCCATGAACGCCACTCTGTCCAGCTTACATCCCGTCCTACTCTCGTGGTCTCGGTGATGTACTTCCCATTCTTCTTCGGGCAGCGTTCCCAAGAAAGGTACTCTGGCTGAGGCCTCTATTCTTCTCCTCCGAGGTGATTCCATGAGGATTCTCTGATCGTTATTTCTTGTATTGCCAGGAGAGCTTCTCTCCGGCAAATTCCGTTTCATTTCCTCAAAGGCTGACGGAGGTTCCAGTGTCGAGATGCCTTCATCCGCTGGCTCAGTCGTTTCCAACGTGTCTGCATTATTCTCAAGATCACTGAAGATATTGAAATCCAGGCTGGATGTTCCTCCTGTCGATGCCCTGTCGTCTTCCCCACCAGCTTGATCTTGTTGCATGGGTTCTTCCGTCTGACGGTTTCCACCCTGTCCGTCATCTCCTTCTGACTTGTCCCCATTCGAGTTCGATGGTCCTTGTTTGTCATCATCAGCTTCTTCCTGGAATCTCGGTATGAGCAATGTACCGGCTGATTTATCTTCCTCTTCTCCATGGTCCACTTTAGTTTCTTCGCAGCCGAAGGGTGCTAGGAAAATTCTCGTCTGCAATATTCCCGCAACTTTCATCTCTTTTCTCACACTGGTCAGGATTACTGAGGCTTCAGGCAATTCAGTCCTGCCTCTCATCCTCATTGGAGCTGAGCCTAGTCGTCTCCATTCCTCATCAAATCCTTCAGGCTTGGGAGTAGCGGCGTTGCTTATTCGCCTTCTCGTCGCTTGATCCGTGTACGCAAATCGTGTGTACTGTAACACGGCGGCATTTCTCCCCACGAAGTATGGATCCATCGTCACCGAGAAATTCCCTACTCTCCTTTCATTGGTTTCGAATGCTCTCAACCTAGGAGTTTGTACTACGGAGACTGCTCCGAGCAACATCCTTCTTATCAGAGGGAATTCAGGGATTGCTTCGGGTAGCTTCTGGTAATCGCCCCAATCCTTCGTCTCTTCTCTCACCTTGTGATACGCTGCTGTGAGACGAGGCACTCTGGTCATTTCGCCATTCGTCTTGTCATAGGGCCTCAGATTCCAAAGCTTTGGAAACACCTCGATGTGCCCTCTTTCTACTTCTCCCATGCGGTCACAGAAGTGATCGTCAAAATTGATGACTGTCATCTCTGGCTCCGATATTTTCGCAAATAACAGATCTTCACTCATGAGCTCTCGCAATGCGTGCTGCTCACACCAGTTCAGTGTACTACCGTCCACTGCCGATATGAGGTTCAGGTGCAACACCGACCTCCTATATGCTTCCACTTTAACGTCAGGGAACGCAAAGGTGACTGCTGGTCCATAGATCACTGTCACGAACTCCGTGACTCCTCTGATCAGTGCCAAGGGATCGATTCTCATAGCTAAGCTCAAATCTGTTAACATCGGCATGCCTCCAACATGTCGTCTAACATCTTCCTCTCTTTCAATTGTCTCGTCTTCTCCGGTTCCAAAGCGATTTTGCTGCAAGAGATACTGGATAAGAGTGTGTCTCAGGTCTCTTATTTTGTTCCACGAGTCTGTGGATTTCTTCATATCCAGATTCCTCACTCTCTCTTTCATCTGCTCTGGACAACGTGCCAGTTTCATCAGCCCTCCCAAGTTTCCGTGGGTTATTGCGATCAACGTCAAAAGTCCATCTAGTCGCAGGTTCTGTATTCCATCCGTAAGCAGTATCACCGGTCCTTTCACGAAATTCTCCGCTCCAAATGTCACAAACAGGGCTATTAATTCCACTATCGATACTTTCACTACCGCTTGGAGGAATTCCTTTATCAAGTAGTGCGAGACTTTCGGGTAGACTTTTGCCAAGAAGGACGCGGTCCATCCGGCTCCCAACCCTTCTAGCATGCTGTCTGTCCTTTCAAATCCCTCCTGTCCTTTCACTTCCTGGGTCCAGAAGGTTTCCAGAGTAATCTGACACATTCTGTTCACGAACTCAGCTGTCTTTTCTCCGGCATTTTCCGCCAGGTTCACCTCCTTCAACAAGTAGGCGTATATCTTAGTGATCATTACTGGGCCTTGTTGAAAAGCATCTGCACCCAATGCCGCTACTCTCGGATTCAGGTGTAGCCACTGGTTTGCTTCCGGCTTGGTTCTCAGCACCATCGCTTCCAGATGAGCTCTCGTCTCCAGTGAATTCTTTCTTCTCGTGTCTTCACTCGCCACTTCCATTGCTCGGAACCACAAGTCGTTGGACATTGCCGTAATCACTCGATGGTCGTCATCTACTCCTGGTTTCAGTTTGAGTTGCCGACTGAAGTTGGACAGTTCCAACCCCAGCACTTCGTCCAACACCAACATGTGTAGCGCGTGGTCCTTGAACCCTCTCATCGCGTTTGAGATATCTGACCATACTGCAGGCAGTTCAGCCTTAAGTGGCCTCAGGTTCTCCATTTCTATCATGCGATTCGGGGCTGATATGATCACATCATATTTTCCCTCCGAAAGTAAGGCTACCATTGCATACACAAATTTCAGTCCATCCGGGAGATATGCATATCCCGGAGACAACGCAAATACTACTCTCAACGTCACTTTGTTGAATGTTCCCTCCTTTGTCGCGTCTACCACTTCACCCATTGACTCTAGGATGTCTTTTATCGCGGGCCACACTGCGTTTTCTGCTGTTGCAGGATCTCTGAGCCTGCTCAGAAAACCTCTACTGTGTAGATGGTCATTGATGCCAGCAAACACAATCGTTATCGGGTTCATTTCTGTCTGCCTTTGTACCCCTATAGCCAATGACACTGATTGCAATAGGTCTAGGTCAACTGCGGCCAGCATTATGACGTCCGGCCAAAACAAAGACTTAGAGGTGTACACGAACTCTGAATTCGCTACTACCATGATCTTGGCCTTTCTCATTTCTGCTTTGTCGTAGGCGGCGAAGATGCTCTCATCTTTCTTTATTGCTGTCAATCCGCCATATCTCTGGGCATCACCATCTTGGTTCACTTGTTTTGGGTATAATCTCTCCTTCACATGACTAGGTGGTGTCGTCAGTTGCCTGAATATCTTCACGTGTTGTCCAATTGGCGCTCTCGCCGTCAGGAATCTTCCTGGCCTTTCCTCACGATTCCTCTCCTCATGGTTCAATCTGACATCCTGCAACGGTCTTGCATTCACAGGTCCCATTGTGTTATTGGAGGGCAGTCCTTCCAAGTCAGCAAATCTTAAGGCTGTCGTGGAGCTGAAATTTATGCTAGCGGCTATCAACCAGTCTACGCCGGTTATTGAGTATAATCTGCTGACGGATAGCGTCGCTCCATTTAGCATCCTCCTTGCATCTTCGATGAAGCTTACTTTCTGCAGGTCCAGCTTCATCAGTTCTTCTTTGTATATGTGCCAGGGAGACGGCATGGGTCTAGACCATAACAATGAGCCTCTGTTCGGTCTCTCTTCTCGACTGCTACTCGTTGTCTCCGATCTAGTGTCCGATCTTGACGTGCCTGCTACTCCTTCGTTTGGTTGGTTGACGGGTCCTATCCTTCTCCTAGGATGAATTGTCCTCCTCGTCGGTGCTTCTCCCAACCGATCCTGCACGTCAGTTCTTCGACCTGATTCGCTGGAGCTTTGTTGCCGGTAATTTATTGCGGCTGGGACTGTACCCAAACGCGTTTCCAGGTTAGGAGGCACAAAGGTAGTGATCACCGTATCATTCACCGTTCCCTCTTCCTTCAGTACTCCTGTGTCAGAGAGTTCTGCTTCTAACTCGTCCAACCGTTCTTGGAAGACTCGATTCAACCAAGCTTGTCCCTCGATTGTGTCAAAGTGGATGCCATCCGAAGTCAGTCTGGCTTGCTCCATGGCTCTCAATTCGTGTTCAATGTCCATAAGGATCATTCTTCCGGCATTTCGATTTGCTAGGTTTCTTAAGATGTTGTTCCATCTCATGACTCCCTCATTGTGCCTTCTTCCTGATGCTGTCAGGTTTCTTGCGTTCATTGGCACCGTGCAAACGGTCAGTACCGCGCAACTGAACTTCTGCCAGAGAGTGGTGAACAAACACACCATCATTGATTCCCACTGTGCTTCCTGCTCGTCTGATCCTCTGGAGATATCATTCGTCCCAACTAACATCATCACACTGGGTATCCTCCCGGGATTCATCAGCTCCACCATCCGGTATAATTGGGCAATTGTCGCGCCTCCAAAGGCCATCACCGTGGTGACCCATGAGGTCCTCAAATTCGTTAGCACTCGGACTAAGCTGTCTCCCAATATCAGGTGAGATGTCCCGAGTGGTGGTTGCTGCAGGTTCACAGCCGGGCTCCAGGTAGCTCGATTGAAGCAGGCTCTCGGATCTGTCTCCGGAACTCCCGTGAAATTATACTTTAATTGATTATTCTTCTGCACGTCCATTACACGAGACACTTTCTTCGCTGGCATCTTCCTTACTTTTCTCTCTGTGATCTTCGAACTCCCCCTGAGTGGCGTCACGTCACTTATCCCTTGTCTGATTATTGTCTGGGAGAGTTGTACTCTGCCCGTATCGTCAATCGTTCCATAGGGTGCAGTCACCCCGGAACCTGGTGCATTCTTGTTAGCGACCAATCGTCCAGCGGTCTCTATCAGTTTTCTCACTGTCTGTTCTACGACGGGATCACCCAAGGTGTCACTAGGATCCGGGATTGTTACTCGGTTCGTCTCTGCTGGAAGCCGTGTCTCCGTTGTTTGACTCATTTCTCGAGGTGTCAAGAGCTCCATCGGGGACTGCCCACGAGGAATATCCCTTGCAGGTATCACTTTCTCAATGGACGTCGTCAACGCCACCTGCTCCGATCGCTCTTTGTATTCCTGCCTTAAGCGTTCGATCTCTTGACCCTGCTTTTTGTTGCAGTCTTCAAACAACTTTCTCCACATGTCCCGGTCTTCCTCCATCGCCAGCATGGTCTTCGTCATATCGTCTAACTCCTTCTTCGTACTTCTCAACTGATCGTTCATCTCGTCCAGATCTTGTATGGTTTGGTTCGTCTGAACCTTCTGTGTTACTTTCGCCCCTTTTGGTGGCACAGCTACTCTCAGTGGTGAACCAGACGAGGTCGCCTCGCTGTTCATCTCCTGATGCATTCTCGTCAGCCCAGGTTTGGGCTTGGAGGGCATTGGCATCTCACCTGGTTGGTAAGTCCTAGAACTTCCCAACCCAGGCTCATTCGCCAAGTCACTCCCTGAGAGAGCCCCGTTTCTCCACCTCATCACTCTCATGTTCGGGCGGTCTAGTACTCCTCTTTCTCCATATGCTGCCATCAACAGGACTTCCGTGGGGCGGTCCCCACGGTTGTCGTGCCCCAAGATGTTAATCAGGGCGGTCAGCAACATGACCACCTCTGGGTCCTCCAGAGCGAAGTCTCGTTCGATCAGCCGACGATAGATCGCATCTACCATCGGTCCTACATATGCCTCTGCCAGGTCCATCAATTCATCCAGGTTGAAATTGTCCATACTGTTCTTTCCAAGTTTGATTTGATTTCGATTTCAAGTTTTGACTCAAGTGAGCAATTAAATGATCAATCAGGATCTAGAAAAGAAATCACGAATGTCACACTTGTCAATTTCACCTTAACATACATCGTTAAAATCTGCTTAAAGACAGTTCAGATAAAAGGATATTTATCCTAAAATTTATTAAAATCAATTGGTCTCTAAAATTTTGGAATTCGACCTAAGATTGGACAGTCCAAACTTTGGATCTATTCCCAAGATCGTCATTTAGTTGTTCATGGTCACTAACCCCTACTTACCCATGATCTTAATAACCTAACACATAACATAACCTAACATAACACACATATCACATATTACATGCAACTTGGTCCTTTGGCCTAACACCCTCTCGCACATCACTCAGCCTATACTAAAGTAATATTTCTTATGTAGATATACTTGTATGTTCGTGTCAGAGAATATCACGTGTACAAGCGCGTACAATTCCCGAGGATGCAGTCTTCCTCTATTTGGATCGTACACTGGAAGCGAAAGCTCCTTCACGTCCATTTCCACAAGGAAGTCCCTCAGCCTCGTCAAAGACAAGACTAGATTTTCTGGGTCCACGTGTTGCTTCTCTGTCGCCCTCGTTACCAGGAAGCATAAGTACTTTCCCGGTATTTGCGACACCGCCGGGGGTAAGGCTGCTACGCCCCCTATCCCTGGTCTTTGCTTCCAAAGGAATTCCACGTTTTTATATTCCCTCTTAAAATCTGCCGCTAGCGCCGTCCTAAAACTCATGTCTGCGGTGATAGCTACCGCACATGTTCTGTTTGTGAGTATGAAATCACTGTCTGTTAGTATTATGTTACTTGAATATTCATTTGGTAAGTTAAAATATGACTCAACTACCCTGCCTATGTCAGGTTTCTTAGGTTCTTCGCCTGTTTCTGCTTCTAAGTTTCCTGTTTCTCTTGCTATTCTCAATTTTTTTATTATCAAGTTTTCAGTGTGGGTAAGTCCTACCCCCACTCCCCGGACAAAAATATCCATCGGCGTCCCCGTCGATCGCATACCGGGTATTAAGTCAAGATTAGAAGCTGGAATGAGAAGTTGTCCTTCCTGGGCAGCCCAGGAAGGATCATCTCGTTCGGTCTTAATGTATTTCGCGCTTTCGCGATCTACGTCTTGAATCGTAACGCTGGTCTTTTCAGGGTCTGATGTCATTTCGTTCAGCCACTCTAAGACACGCAAGTTCGTCAGGTCTTGTTCATTTGACTGCTGTTGCTCATCGTCGAACTCCACCTCGGGTTTCGACCAGTCGTCAACCCACTCATCGTTGTGATCATCGACTATGTCAATGTCCTGTGACACTGTTATTTCCTCTAAACCCACTACTTCCTCCACTATTTTCTTTAGATCTATCCTATCCACTACAAATTCGTCACCGTAAGGATTGTATTTCTTTCTTAGTCTCGTCCCGTCTTTCTGACGAGTCTGCATCGTGAACGGAAGATCTGGTTCCATGTTCTTGGGAACCTCTGTCTGTTCGGAATCCTGCCAATCTTCCTCTGCGTAGGGCAAGGTTTCATCGTCCGCTTCGATCTGTTCGTTTGGATCCAGGTCCAATGGTGTATCCGTACCTTCCTCTACGACTTCGTTTCCATCGTTCTTCTCCCTGGTGCCTTTTTCATTGACCTCACAAGCAGGATCCATCATTAGATAATCCCCTTCTTCCATGTCTGCAGGTATACACCAGTCTTCTGTCGATGGATTGTGTGGCTTGATGTTCTCGTAGTGGGCGGCTCGGCCAGTACTCAGTCTATAAAAGCGTCCCTCTTGGTGCACCTCTGTAATCATGAAGGGTCCCCTCCACTTCTTCAGAAGCTTTTTTGTCCCTTTCGGTGGTATAACGTTCTGAAATACCCATACGTAGTCTCCCACCGAGTAAGCCTTTGCACCAGCTGCTTTCTTGTCGAATCTTTTCCTCTGCCTTGCCTGTGCCTGCTGAGTGTTTCGTCTACACAAGTCGTTCAACTCCTGTTGGCGTCTGATCACATCCCTCACGTAGACCTGTGGGGATGTTTTCTTTCCCTCATACTCTGGGTAGAAGAATGTCAAGGGTAAAGATTTCTCGTGTCCCGTCAGCATCATGTGTGGACTGACTCCAGTGGTGGAGTGTTGCGTGCTATTATAAGCTCCCATCACCTGTGGAAGGTATCTGTCCCAATCGGTCATATACCTGGAACAGTATACTCTCAGCATCGATACTAACGTCCTATTCTGTCTTTCCACTAAGCCATTCGTCTGAGGGTGGTATGTCGTGGAGTGAGCCTGAGCGACCTGTGACCGTCTCATAAGCTCTTTCGTAAGCTCGCCTACGAAAGCCGTTCCATTGTCCGATTGAAACGTCATTGGACATCCGTGTCTTGCTATCCACGTATTGATCAGGTGGTCGCATGTCTCTTCCGCTGAGGCAGTTATGCAGGGCACGGCCTCTGCATACTTCGTGAAGTGATCTATCATGACCAAGACTTGGTTGTAACCGCTGTCTGTCATGCATATCTTCTGGTGATCTATCTGCACCACCTCGTTGAATTCAGACGATTCAATTGATTGTAAAGGAAATCGCAACTTCCTAGGATCCTTGACCTGTTGGCATGACAGACATGCTGTCACCCATTTCTCGCATGCCTTTTGCATCCCAGGCCACTCAAAGCGCTTCAGGATCCTCTGATACACTTTGTCGATCCCTTGATGGCCCATCTGATCATGCGACCTGAATAATAGTTCTGTCTGATAGAGTTGCGGCAACACTATCGCGTTATATTTGTATAAGACCTTGTCTTCTTCTCTTCTCCTGCAAGCCACGATCCCGTCCTTGTTCAGATATAATCTCCCCTCCTTCTGCATGAAGTATTGTCTCAGGATCCTATAGCTGTCTTCTTCCAGGTCACCTTTGTCAGGTGCACCGTTTTCTATCCACCTTTTTAGGTTGCTTGTCATGCGATCATTTCTCTGCGCCCTTAGAAGGTCCGAGAGTCTGTATCTCGCCTTCAAGTACGTCTTCATGACTCTCATCTGACTGTTCAGCTCGTTGGGCTGATGTGTGTCTTCTTCCATCTTAACGCACCAAATCTTCGCCAACGGTTGTGTTTCTTGTTGAAACGGCTGAAGATCAGTCCTGACTACCTCTTTCTGCGGCAACAGGCTTATCGAGCGTTTCGATACCACTATCGTTTCTAAGTCATCCGCTGCGTTGTCAAAGACTCTTTCGCTTGGTATTAGGTAGCGATCACTGTCAGGATCCTGGTACACCTCTCTGTCCAGGTTTCTCGCCCGAGTTTCCACTAGTAGCGTGTGTATCGCCAGTTCTGACAGTTCTGATCCCGAGGTCGAATCCCTGTCTGAATAGGTGTTCATTCTCGAGCTTTCTGACTTATCATCCGTCGAAGGTGTTGTGCTGGAGACTGCACGCTCCTCCAGATCATGTCCGTATTTCCTTCGCATCCATCTGAACTCCCCGGACAAAACTTTGTCCTCTAGGTCCTGTTTCTCATCAGGAATTTTCTCGTCTATCTCGGACTCCCCGGACAAATTCACTTGTCCCGGGTGTTGATCTTGTGATTGCTGGTTTTTCTCCTCATCCTTCTCCCCGGACAAATAGTCTTGCAGCAGATTTTGTTCTACCTCTTCACCCTCTTTTTCCCGGTCTACAAAGGTGACGGTTTTCTTTCGCTTGCTGCTCCCCTGTTCTTCCCGTCCGTAAGAAGTACTGGTTAAAATCTCTTGGGGTATTGAGGATACTAGTTGCTGAACTATTGTCCTACAATCCCTCTTGTTCTCCTCGTGCTGTTGTCTGGACGGCATGATCTTCACTTTCTTACTGACTGTTAGCGATGCCACTGCTGCTGTCCACTCGGGGTTATCTCTGGTCACTTCTCTTTCTAACAATCCACCCAGCATCCGCATTACTTGTGGTGTGACTCGCACCGTTTTATCCAATAATGAGAGGCTGTTTATATTCATGCGAGAGAGTTCTTGCTGGACCAGGTTCGAGCGCAGCAACAAATCTAAGGGGACTGGATCTTCCTTGGACAGGATCTTTATCTCAGCTGCTTTCTCTACAGGTAACTCAGGATGCCCTGGAATTGGATGTCCAGACTTATCCAACCACCTCGTTAAGGGAAGCGCTTCATAAGTTTCTTTGTCCAGAAACGAGAATCCCTCCTTTACTTCCGCCTGATTGGCCTGCTTCTGCTCCAATCTTTCATAGAACTCAGTTTTCTTGCTGAGACTGTCAGCATTCTGATGTTTATCACGCATCCTATGTTCGATTATCATATGGTAGCCATCCAATCTGACTATCCATCTACCAATATAACTCTGATCCATTGAGTAGGTCTTCAACCAGGATAACGCTCTGTTGTCCACGCGTAACTTGAAGGGAGCGCTCCCCAAGTATGCACGGTACTTTTCCACGAAGGTGACTACTGCAAACATTTCTGCTTTCGGTGCGCCATATTTCATCTCTGTGTCACTCAAGACCTTGCTGCCGTATGCAATGGGACGGAGGACTGTTCTTCCGTTCCATTCTTGCTCTTGATGCAATATTCCTGAGATGGCCACCACCGATGCGTCTGTGTCAAGAACATACATGCCCTTTTCTGTAGGCATGCCCAGCACTGGCGCTTCGCACAGTTCCCGCTTTATGTTCTCGAAAGCAACTTGTGCCTCATCGTTCCATTCGAACTTTTTCCCTTTGTTGCGCATCAGCTTCTGCATCGGGTACACCTTGTCCGCGTATCCTTTTATGAATTCTCGGTAGTAATTGGCAAACCCTAGGAAGCTCATGAGCTGTGTGTCCGTTCTAGGAGCTTTCCATGTCAGCACAGCCTCTACTGCTTCTGGATCTGGCCTCACACCATGCCGGTCCACCATTCTTCCCAGGTACTTGATCGAATCCCTAAGGATTTCACATTTCGATGGTTTGCATTTCAAGCCTGCTCTTTTCATACATCCGAAGACCTCATCGAGTCGATCAATGTGATCCTCCAGGGTTGGTGTCGCTATGACTACGTCGTCCACGTAGCACATCAAGAGATTCCCGTACTTTTTGGTCACTCCTGTCAAAGCCTGAGCCATCAGCCTTTGAAAGGTTGCTGTTGCATTGCACAAGCCGAAGGGCATCATCTTCCACTGGTACAACCCCAATTCGCACGCGAATCCTGTTTTCTCCCTGTCCTTCTTTCGCAGAGGAACCTGCCAGAAGGCAGAACCCAAGTCCAATGTGGTGAAGAACTTTGCATCACCAAGTTTGGATAGGCTCTCGTCTATTCGCGGTATCGGGTACGCATCTTTAATCGTTACCGCGTTCAAGTAACGAAAGTCGCAACAAAATCTAAGCTGCCCCCCTTTCTTTTTCGCCATTACTACTCCGCAAGCCCATGGTGATTTCGAGGGTTCTATCATGTCGTATTCAAGCAACATTTCTATTTCCGCTCGGCACGCTTCCGATTTATGTGGCGTCATTCGCCTTGCGCCTTCCCTATGGGGAACGGCGCCCTCTTCTAGTTCGATTTCGTGTTCGACGAAATTACAGCAACCGATGTCCGCCTTATGTTTTGAAAATACTTCGGCGTTCCGATCTAGGAGGTCCCGCAATTTTTCAAAATCTCCCTCACCTATTTTTCCTTTTAAATGTTCTATTTCTGGCAAAACCGGTTTGTCAGAATCTAGTTCATATGACGAGGGGCGTTCCGGAAAATTCGAGCAGCTTGATAAGCCGTCGTCCGTTTCGGATTTCATTGAAAACAATTTACGAATAGATTTTAATTCATTAATTCTCTTTAAGATTTTATCTTTATTTGCATGATAAGGACAGTCTTTCACACTATATTTCTTCAAGTTTTGTGTCTCTTCGTAGTCGGTCCTTATCGGCAATGCGTAACCAAGCTTCTTTCCCTGCTGGATTGAAACCGTGGTGTCCAGTGTGTTCAACAACACACTGACACACAGTCCGTTTCGCGTTACCGAGAAGCTCCGGCCTAAAATCACCGAACTCTGACTATTCGGATTCGGTACTACGCAAACCTGTTTGCTATCACTTAACGAATTTAAATTTCTCATTCTAAAAATTGCTACTACAGCTTGTCCTGGTTGTAATTTTACTTTTCTATCCAAAAAAACTGGTACCTTATTCTCGTCTGTTATTATCCTATTAATTGGTCTCTTAACATACTTTCGGTCCGGGTTTCTAATCCGTATTAGACCGTTGTTCAAGTCAATCATCACGTCAAAGTTCCTGACAAAATCTCTGCCCAAGATGAATTGGTCGGCGTCGTCCAGATTCTATACCACCAGGAAGCTCATCCAAAGGTTCCGTCCTCCCATGTGAAGGACCGTCACCGGTGTTCTTCCGGCTACGTAGATAGCTCCTCGATTTGCAGCGGCTAGTCGGTGATTCGTAGGAATCAAATCTTCCCGCGTGAAGCCCATTCTCTCCCAGGTTTTTATCGGCATCACACTCACCACCGCGCCTGTGTCCAGAAGCCCTGTGACTCCGATTTTTGTTCCGTTGGTGTCAAGCAGGTGTGCTGTCACATCTGCTTCATATCCAATATGTACCGCGTCTTGTTCCATCATGGCGTCATGGCCTATCCTGCGGACTTTGAGTTCCTCTTCACCCAAATAGATCTGCCCCATTTGGTCATCATCTGTTGTTATGTAAGTCCTGGTGTAGATGCTGATTCCATCCACGTTCAGCATTATTTGATACGGCCCATAGACCTCCAAGTAGCGTCCATGAAGTTTCTTCATGCGAGGGCCACCCGTCGTTAGTAGTGCTCGCACAGCTCTCGACTCAGTGCGTGGCTCCACCTGCCTCAGATAATCTGCATATGTGTCCAAATGCATTAAAGTGAACTCTGATGGTTCACTCAAATTTCTTATTACCTGGTGTCCAGCCACTGAGATTATCGACTGTATCTTCTTTCCTTGCGGCGCCATGCCGAACCTCTTACCGGAGATCACCTTAAGTTTCATATCTAAACTGCTTGGTGTTTTCGTCTCCTCGAACTCCGTTGCTTCGAAGGTATTCAGTTGCTCCTGAAGCTTTTCATTTTCCAGTTCAAGTTTCACTTTTTGTTCGATCTCTTTCGTCACCAATTCCTGCTGTACTCTATTTAGAGCATCCTTTGCGGCTGCCTTGTAATCGATCTTGAAGTCATCGGCCGCAGTTGCTGGTTCCGGTTCACATGCTTCTCCTGTTACCGCTTGCATTTTCTTTGCCGCCAGCTCTTGAGGTTTGTCCTTCCTGCGTGCCTCTGCTTCGTTTAAAAGTCGAGCCTTGCTTGCTTTCACTCCTGATAAAGCTTCTTCATGCCTTGGATGCTTGATGTCTGCCACTGCATCCCAGAATTGTGGACAGTCTGATTTAAAATGACCTTCCAAGTTGCAAAAGAAACACCTCGGGCCGAATTTCGCAATTACTCCTCTCATGAAATCCTCATGTTCCAACTCTGACGCATCTTCGTCCTCGAGGCTAAAGCCTATTGCTTTCATGCCTTGTTTATAAGCTGGGCATGCTGACACATGATGGTCTGTTGAACTACAATTAGCACAAGAGCGTCTCTTGTCCATATCGTCCCTCGGTTTGTACCAATTGTTCCCTTGGTTCGCTGGTCCGTTGTTAAAATTGCCATAATTGTTCTTGTAATATCCAGATCTCGAAGGAGGTTTCAGCAATAGATACTCTTTCGATTTGAGTCTCAACTCCTCCGGTGTTGGCGCATTAGTTGATAGTGGTGTGTAATGCGTTGCTAGCATCGTACGAAGTTCATCGTTTTTCACACCATCGATGAATTTTGAGGCTACGGCCAGGTTCATCCTTCGGTTTGACTCATCCGGTTGGCTGCGTCTTCTCAGCATTTCCAAATCATCGAGAAACTTGTCTATGGTTTCATCTTCCCGTTGCCTCCGTTTCTCGAAGCGCATCATCGCCTGGTGCCCCTGCACCCCTGATCCGAAACGGTTTAACAAGATTTCAAAGATTTTCTCTGCAGTGTCACGTTGATACTGTTTCTTGGCCATGACACAGTTCAGGGCTGTCCCTTCTAAGTTGCTGGTGAGCGCACTGCATTCCTGTCTCTCAGACAAGTCTTCTTCCTCGAAATGCAGCTTCATTACCTCTATCCAGGTATCGATACAGCCATCAGATTCGTCTTTGTAGCATCTTGGCTTCTTAAAGACTCTTCTGGACTTCTCACTGCGTTCATTGGTTCTAGATAACCTCGTCAGGAATGTCTCCAGAGACCTGTTCAGGGGTTCAAATGCTGTGGCCATTGCCGTAGCATCCCTTGAGTGTCCCGCTTGAGTGTCCTCACACCTCGTCGAAGGCTCTGTGTGCGGTGCATCCCTGCAATCCGAATCATCGCGAGCACTTCCCGCTTGGCCTACGTGACCCCTCCTCGGGCTTGTATGCCCCCTGTTGCCGGAGTCACTTCCTCCAGTCGCCTGTGCGCCTTGCGTTGGTCGTTCGTTAGAGGTTCGTCTGTTCCCCGTTGAACCTGTTCTATTGTTCGGGCCCCATGCTCCATTATCCCTTGTGGCATAGCCTGATGAACTGCCCCTGCCTCTAGTGGATCCATACGTCTTCCTCTTTTGATGTTCATTGAAGTTCACCTTCGGTTCCCTGCTGGGGCCTCCCGAATTCGGTTCTCCATCTTTTGGTCCACTTTTGCTGCTTAGTAGCCCGTCCAACCTATCCATGATAGCCTGGGTTCGCCTCTCCATCATCGCATCTATCTTTGTGTCAAGAGTCCCAAGAGACTGCTCTTGCTGAATTCTCAACTTCTCCATGTCGGCTCTTAAGCGTAACTCCCTCTGTTCCGCCTCTCTTGTCATTCGCGACAAGTTCCTCGTCATGTGTTCATCCGTTCTCTCTTTCAAGCGTTTTTCGCTCCTGTCCACTTCTTGTCTGTTGCGGTTTATTTCTTCCCGCAGCCTTTCTCTCTCAATGTGAACTGCTCTTTCTAGTTCACTCATCCTTATTGACATTTGCTCGTTTTGTTCTCCTAAACTGCCCGCTATGTTGTTTAAGGCTTCCTCTAGTGCTGCCCCGTTATCCACGAGTGGCGTCACTAGTGGTGGTGTAACCCTGTCGGTCCCAGGTAACTTCGTGCTTGTCGAGATCCGGGCCTTGACGCGCTGCCTCGATGTTTTTTCAATATTTGTCTCAGGGTCATTTAACGCATCGCTGAGCCCTCTGGTTCTATTCTCACCAGGTTCTGGCTCCGAAATTGCCCTTCTCGTGTAGTCTTTTGACTGGCCTGGTGTGTTTGCCTCTTTGCTTATAATTGTCACCACACCAAATTTGTCTGTGGTCCCGGTCTCTCTTCCGACGTGCGCCTCACCCTCTTGGACTGAACTATTGAGGCTGACTTGAGATCCATAGTCCCCTTGCTCCTCTTCATCTTCCTCCTCCTGGGACTCACCATCGTTGCCTGCTCCTCCTCCCATGCTGAATGGAAAGATGTTTCCGAAGGTGTTCTTCATTCTTTCTGAGAACGATGATGAGGTTGTTTGTTTTCCAGTTCCGCTTGCCATCATAGTGTTGTCTGTCGGAGATCTTCTAGTTGCCGTTACTTCAGTTGAGATGTCGGACAGTTCCGACATCTCCTCTCGATCCAACGTCCCGGTGGAAGTGGCAAAATCATGGCCTTGTTCTACCGGAGTAGATTCACTCGCCAGCCTTCTGCCTCTCCCTTCCAGTCCATTTACTCCCTGGTTGTCGTTCATGGTATGGTCCGTATTGACCTCCACTTCTAATAGTTCTCTTCGCTCTTCTGAGGTCTTCTGACTTCTCGTTTCAACCATTCTGCCTGAAACCGTCCCCCTTTTGTCAGACCGGGATCGCTTGATCCAATCCACAAAAGGATCGGTCATCGTTTTTCTTTGCTTTTCAGGTATGAATTTCCTAGAGCTATTACCTCGTTTTGGTATCCTCGACTTGTCTAAACTAATTCTTTATTTGTCACTTTCCTATGCCTACTCTTGACTCAATTGCTAGAGACCTTATAGTTTTATTAACAATAATAATGACACAACACAATAAATTTCACCAGATTCTATTAAATAGTGACCACGAATCCCTGTATGTTGTCAGAGTACAGTTTGTATAAAATTTATTCACACTAGCCGATTATCGGTCCAAAGATCTGGAAACTAGCACAATATGATGTTATCAGTCAATTTAAAAGATAGTGTAGTCACCACCCAATCAAGCACAGTTTAGGTTGATTTAAAATCAAAAACAAAAAAATATATATATTGACACAATATGAATGTATATATAAAAAAAACGTATGTGTCTTGTACTCTTAGTCGGTCGCAGTATAATAGTCGAACCTGTCTTTTAAAGAAAAAGCTTTCCCTGCTTGGTGCTTCACCAAACAGACAAAACTTTGAAGGCAGTAATTTTCTCAAGTGGGCGTCTATTGCACCCACCGAGTACTGTGTTACCTATCTGCCTTCGGACTGCCCGAGCTAGACCTACTAAAATCCTCAGGGCAGTCACTTTTCCCAAAAACGTATTATGTTTCAATCCACACCAATGAGTCACGCTCTTTTTAATTTAGACTTAGTGTCGCGAATATCCGAGTTCGGACCTGTTTTGTATTAGTCTGGTTCTTTTTGAGAGGCAAGTTACCAGTGCAGTCACTGATACCTAGCCTGTGTATTAATAACCTAATACCTCTCGCTTTTTAGTCTTTCTTTCGTTTACCTAAGTCCTTAATAAAATAATACCCCTCCGGATTGGCACAAATAGGACCCTTCCGGACTGTCAGAATATAGACCCCTCCGGATTGGGACCCCTCCGAGTTAGTTAATAGTAGACCCCTCCGGATTTGGACCCCTCCGAATTAGCAACTATAAGACCCTTCCGGATTCGGACCCCTCCGGTTTTGTGGAAAGTAGACCCCTCCGGATTCGGACCCCTCTGACTTCGGAGCCCTTAGCTCTGTCAAAGTAGCTTTTTGTAGTTTTCTTAATTTCAGCTTATACCCCTCCGGATACGTTCTGCGTTGCTATTATGCTGTTTGAATTAACTGGGAAGGGTATAGGGTCCTTTCCTAGACCCCTCCGGGTTGAAGTTAAGGCACTTATTTGACAATTCACACTAACGGTGAAGGGTCTTATTACTTGCCTAACTTCGACTCTATTATGGTTGTCTTGTGCCTTCAGCCTTCCCTTTTTGTCTAGAACTGTCCTAAGTTACTTAGTTCAATCGATATCAACTTTTGGTAGGGGTATAAGGGTTTTTCAGAAAAATTTATAAAACGTGAAGGGTGTACCCCTCCGGATTTGTGTAATTTGCTAAAAACAATCTCAAAAAATTTTCTCTCTCGCTTTTCCGAAAAATTTCTGATCCTATTAGTAAGCTCAGTTAATTTCTGATCTATTGGTACCAAGATCAACTCGATATGATCAGTAGTTCCAAAGTTATTAACCAAAACGTCTTTTTTCCGAACTCAAAAAATTTTCTCTCTTATAGGTTCCGCCTAACTTTTTCCGCAAATCTGGTCCTTTCGACCTAAAAATTATTGATCCGAGCTCAAAAGGCCTATACTCTTCTAGTTCAATGCAAAAGACCCGATCTAAAACGCTATTGTAGAAAAATTTTGCGAAAAACTATGCTACCTGGACCCCTCCGGATTGATGAATCCACCAAATCAAACACGTTATGTTCGATTTCTCTGCAACCCGGAAGGCTTTCGGGTAGCGGATTTTAAGACTTGTAGATTCACTAGTGGACGTTGTCCGAACAACTATATTTTGCTGTCCTACCTCAAAAATTTCAAAAAATTTTCTAAATTTTTAGTGTTTCTTATTATCAAAAATTGGGAAAATTTGGTTTTTGGTACCAAACTAGTTCCAACCACTTCCGAACTAAAGTTAACCGGTTCTACTTATTACAGTAGTGCAGTTACGATGTAACACACTAACTTAGCGCTTTTTTCCGTTTCAAAAAATATCGATATCTCAAAAATCGCGACTTGTGGGGGGATCAAAATATCGCTGTTTTGACCCTAAAAACCGGTCTGTTTTCGTTGTTTTTGTCTGAAAATCGATATAAGACTATTAATATAGGCTATATAAGTAATAATATTAGGAATACTATACCCCTCCGGGTTTGTTTAATCTCCGAATTAAGGTGCTTAACTCGGATATTCGCAGTTCGGTGAAGGGTCACTACAGTGCAGCACTGTCGAGCCCCCCACAGATTACTATCCTACTTTTTGTACCAAAAGGGATACAAAACTTGTTAACGATACCCAACAGTCGATTGTTGTTGTCGTTGAGCCCCTTCTTGTTGCTCCTTGTACTGCTTGCCGGATCGGTCTTCACCCAAGACCCTTCCGAATTGAGCGCAAATCAGCTGACCCTTCCGGATTGGGCGCAATTTATCATTAACGTGCTTAAATGCTCAAATAACCCTACAGTACAAGCCTCCCAAACGGGCCACAAAATTGATCGTAACGATCCTGACTGATATAAATGCCTGTAACAACAATATATCTATCAACAACAAACGGAGGGGTTGAATCACATCTTGTCTGGGGGGATGATTTCTACTGATTTTTTACTTTTTTACTGTTTTTGGTTTTTTCGGTTATTTTTTATGTTTTTTGTTTTTCTTGGGTACTATACTACTTTTTGTTTGGTTTTGCTTATATCTTTAAGTGTTTTTGGTCACAAACCACTCAGGGGATGAGGAGACGGCCGATCCCCCCACCCTTCCTGGTTCGTGAATTTTCGGTCTTAACTAGGTTAAAAAACTATTCACGGCAATCCGGAAGGCCTCCGCGTTCCGAACTACCCTTCCGCCCCGGCGGTTTAGGCCTAATAAGGGCGTTAATGTGAGCATCCGCTCGGCGCGGAATGCTCGTTAACGGTTCCGCCGGTCATGATGTTAAAAAAGAATAACACCCAGGAGCGCCATAAAAACATACATGTAACATTCGCCCGGAAGATACATATCGACGGATAACAAAACTAAGTCTTAAGACGACTGGCTAGCGTCTAAACAGAGCTTTGCATGTTTTTCACCGTCTCTACCAAGCCAGTACTTTTCGGTGGTCTTTCTTACATCAGGCTGACAAAAACGTTACTGTTCTCCGGCTTCGACCAGAACGCTCAAATTAACTGAATTACATGCAAAATTAGTGAGCTCATGGCTGGGTCTCAGTATCCCCAGACCACGAGGTCACTCCTAAAAACAGGGCTACTACTTATCATATTACTATTGTTTTTGTTCAGTAGATAAAAATCATCATCTCCATCGAAGATGGATCAACCCTTCCCCCTCTCCTAGCTCCTCATTCTTGTCAAAACGAATTAAGATCTTAATTAAATTCAAGTCAGGACATGACGGATGCTAAAACTCAATATAAGTTCATAAAAGTCCACGTCCCGAGACCCTTCCGGATTCTTGAATCCGGTGAATCAAGCTTCTTAATATCCAGTTCACAATAACTCGGAAGGCTGGGTTTTACCCTTCACCGTTGCTCGCAACGGCCTTGCAACTATTGTAACAGCACAATAGTTGCAACTCGGAACGTCCTCTGCTGTTCGGTAGTTCGTTGTTGTTTTTTAGTCTCGATTTCGTACTGTCCGTAATCGCAGATAAAGTTGTTCTGTTTCTTTCTGCTATTTTAGCTAAAATGGCCGTCTCTGACGTTTCTCAGAAATATGACGTCATAATTCGAATTTTTAAAAATTAGAATTCCAGAATCTGCTAGCCTTCACCGTTTGGCTAATCGTTCAAATAACGTCCTTATCCGTTCTAAATCGCCAATTCGGAAGGCTTGCTGCTAAAATACCGAATTCTGCAGAGACTGCATTTTGGCCATTCTGGTCGAATGTCACATTCGCTATGATAAAAACGAAGCTGTGCAAGCACTTCTACATGCCACAACAAGCGTCCTGCAGCTCACTCAAGGGTCGAACCAGCTCATCTAAGGTGGTTCTTAGTCTTTTTTAACGAAAAAGCTGATGATTCTATGCCCGACACTCTAAGAGCAAGCTTTGTTAATTTTAAAGCCAACTGAAGCAACTTTGCCGGTTTTTTTACTCATTTTTGCTCGTGTATGGTTCGGATCATAACTTTTGAACCACTGGTCGCACAGCGCTCGTATTTTGCAAGCTGCTGATCTTTATCCATATCTAACTTCGCTAAATAAAACAAAGCTTTGCGAGCACTTTTTTTTACCAAAACAAGCGTTATACAATCCTGAGATCCCCTTTTTTGATTTCATATCTCGCTATAATAAAAGCAAAGCTGTGCGAGCACTACTGCATGGTGAAACAAGCGTTCTACAGCCCTGAGATCCCATTTTCAGCTCAAAATAGCGGTCTTCAGTAAATATAGGGGTCTTCTAAGTAGCTCCTACAGCTCACCCATGGGCGAACAAGCTAATCTAATGTGGTTCTTAGACTTGTTTTTCACGGCAAAACTTATGAGCTCAAAAACGAAGCTCTGAGAGCAAGCTTTATTGAATTAAAAGCCAACAAAACAACTTTGCCAGTTTTGGACCCCATTTTGATCTTGTTTATATTTCGGGTCATTACTTTTGAACCACTGTTTGCACAGCGCTCATCTTTTGCAAGCAGCTGGACATTATCCATACCTAACTTCGCTATGATAAAAACGAAGCTGTGCAAGCACTTCTACATGCCACAACAAGCGTCCTGCAGCTCACTCAAGGGTCGAACCAGCTCATCTAAGGTGGTTCTTAGTCTTTTTTAACGAAAAAGCTGATGATTCTATGCCCGACACTCTAAGAGCAAGCTTTCTTAATTTTAAAGCCAACTGAAGCAACTTTGCCGGTTTTTTTACTCATTTTTGCTCGTGTATGGTTCGGATCATAACTTTTGAACCACTGGTCAGAAAGCGCTCGTATTTTGCAAGCAGCTGATCTTTATCCATATCTAACTTCGCTAATTAAAACAAAGCTTTGCGAGCACTTTTTTCACCAAAACAAGCGTTATACAATCCTGAGATCCCCTTTTTTGATTTCATATCTCGCTATAATAAAAGCAAAGCTGTGCGAGCACTACTGGATGATGAAACAAGCGTTCTACAGCCCTGAGATCCCCATTTTCAGCTCAAATAGGGGTCTTCAGTAAATATAGGGGTCTTCTAAGCAGCTCCTACAGCTCATCCATGGGCGAACAAGCTAATCTATTGTGGTTCTTAGACTTGTTTTTCACGGGAAAACTTATGAGCTCAAAAACGAAGCTGTAAGAGCAAGCTTTTTTAATTTCAAAGACAACTGAAGCAACTTTGCCGGTTTTGTGAACCATTTTGATCTTGTTTATAGTTCGGGTCATTACTTTTGAACCACTGTTTGCACAGCGCTCGTATTTTGCAAGCAGCTGACCATTATCCAAACCTAACTTTACTATGATAAAAACGGAGCTGTGCAAGCACTTCTACATGCCACAACAAGCGTCCTGCAGCTCACTCAAGGGTCGAATAAGCTCATCTAAGCTGTTTCTTATTCTTTTTTTTACGAGAAAGCTGATGAGTCTATGCCCGACGCTCTAAGAGCAAGCTTTGTTAATTTCAAATCCAACTGAAGCAACTTTGCCGGTTTTGTGACTCATTTTGGCTCGTTTATGGTTCGGATCATAACTTTTGAACCACTGGTTGCACAACGATAGTATTTTGCAAGCAGCTGATCATGATCCATATCTAACTTCGCTAAATAAAGCAAAGCTTTGAAAGCACTATTTTGCCATTCAAGCGTTATACAATCCTGAGATCCCAATTTTTGATTTCTTATCACGCTAAAATAAAAGCAAAGCTGTGCGAACACCACTTCATGATGAAACAAGCGTTCTACAGCCCTGAGATCCCCAGTTTTCAGCTCAAAATAGGGGTCTTCTGCTTCGCTAAAAAGCTCCTACAGCTCACCCATGGGTCGAACAAGCTCATCTAAGGCGGTTCTTAGTCTTTTTTCACGAGAAAGCTGATGAGTCTTTGCCCGACGCTCTAAGAGCAATCTTTGTTAATTTTAAAGCCAACTGAAGCAATTTTGCCGGTTTTGTGACACATCTTGGCTCGTTTATGGTTCGGATCATAACTTTTGAACCACTGGTCGCAAAGCGCTCGTATTTTGCAAGCAGCTGATCATTAACCATATCTAACTTCGCTAAATAAAACAAAGCTTAGCAAGCACTTTTTTTTACCAAAACATTCGTTATACAACCCTGAGATCCCCATTTTTTATTTCTTACCTCGCTAAAATAAAAGCAAAGCTGTGCGAGCACTACTTCATGATGAAACAAGCGTTCTACAGCCCTGAGATCCCCATTTTTCAGCTCAAAATAGGGGTCTCCAGCTTCGCTAAGAAGCTCCTACAGCTCACCCATGCGTCGAACAAGCTCATTTAAGGTGGTTCTTAGACTTGTTTTCACGAGAAAACTTATGAACCTAACCACGAAGCTCTAAGAGCAAGC
Source organism: Symsagittifera roscoffensis (assembly GCF_963678635.1). Lineage (NCBI taxonomy): Eukaryota > Metazoa > Xenacoelomorpha > Acoela > Convolutidae > Symsagittifera > Symsagittifera roscoffensis. The sequence continues at coordinate 115,201 of NW_026971218.1, read as the reverse complement.
TTTGTTGAATTAAAAGCCAACTAAAGCAACTTTGCCAGTTTTGAACCCCATTTTGATCTTGTTTATAGTTCGGGTATTACTTTTGAACCACTGTTTTCACAGCGCTCATCTTTTGCAAGCAGCTGAACATTATCCATACCTAACTTCGCTATGATAAAAACGAAGCTGTGCAAGCACTTCTACATGCCACAACAAGCATCCTGCAGCTCAGTCAAGGGTGGAACAGGCTGATCTAAGGTTGTTCTTAGTCTTTTTTTTCCGAGAAAGCTGACGAGTTTATGCCCGACCCTCTAAGTGCAAGCTTTGTTAATTTTAAAGCCAACTGAAGCAATTTTGCCGGTTTTGTGACTCATTTTGGCTCGTTTATGGTTCGGATCATATTTTTTGAACCACTGGTCGTACAGCGCTCGTATTTTGCAAGCAACTGATCATTATCCATATCTACCTTCGCTAAATAAAGCAAAGCTTTGGAGCAATTTTTTTGCCAAAACAAGCGTTATACAATCCTGAGATCCCCATTTTTGAATTCTTACCTCGCGAAATAAAAGCAAAGCTGTGCGAGCACTAGTTCCATGATGAAACAAGTGTTCTACAGCCCTGAGATCCCCATTTTTTTAAGCTCAAAATAGGGGTCTTCAGCTTCGCTAAAAAGCTCCTACAGCTCACCCATGGGTCGAACAAGCTCATCTAAGGTAGTTCTTAAGGTTTGTTTTACGAGAAAGCTGATGAGTCTTTGCCCGACGCTCTAAGAGCAAGCTTTGTCAATATAAAGCCAACTAAAGCAACTTTGCCAGTTTTGGGCCCCATTTTGATATTGTTTATAATTCGGGTCATTACTTTTGAACCACTGTTTGCACAGCGCTCATCTTTTGCAAGCAGCTGAAAATTATTCATACCTAACTTCGCTATGATAAAATCGAAGCTGTGCAAGAACTTCTACATGCCACAACAAGTGTCCTGAAGCTCACTCAAGGGTCGAACAAGCTCATCTAAGGTGGTTCTTAGTCTTTTTTTTACGAGAAAGCTGATGAGTCTATGCCCGACGCTCTAAGAGCAAGCTTTGTTAATTTTAAAGCCAACTGAAGCATTTTTGCCGGTTTTGTGACTCATTTTGGCTCGTTTATCTTTCGGATCATAACTTTTGAACCACTGGTGGCACAGCGCTCGTAGTTTGCAAGCAGCTGATCATTATCCATATCTAACTTCGCTAAATAAAGAAAAACTTTGCGAGCACTTTTTTTTGCCAAAACAAGCATTATACAATCCTGAGATCCCCATTTTTGATTTCTCACCTCGCTAAAATAAAAGCAAAGCTGTGCGAGCACTACTTCATGATGAAACAAGCGTTCTACAGCCCTGAGATTCCCATTTTTCAGCTCAAAATAGGGGTCTTCAGCTTCGCTAAGTAGCTCCTTCAGCTCAGCCATGGGTCGAACAAGCTCATCTAATGTGGTTTTTAGGATTGTTTTTCACGAGAAAACTTATGAGCCTAACCACAAAGCTCTAAGAGCAAGTTTTGTTGAATTAAAAGCCAACTAAAGCAACTTTGCCAGTTTTGGACCCCATTTTCATCTTGTTTATATTTCGGGTCATTACTTTTGAACCACTGTTTGCACAGCGCTCATCTTTTGCTAGCAGCTGAACATTATCCATACCTAACTTTGCTATGATAAAAACGAAGCTGTGTAAGCATTTGTCATACCACAACGAGCGTCGTGCAGCTCACTCAAGGGTCGAACAAGCACATCTAAGGTTGTTCTTAGTCTTTTTTTACGAGAAAGCTGATGAGTCTATGCCCGACGCTCTAAGAGCAAGCTTTGTTAATTTCAAAGCCAACTGAAGCAACTTTGCCGGTTTTGTGAACCATTTTGGCTCGTTTATGGTTCGGATCATAACTTTTGAACCACTGGTTGCACAGCGATAGTATTTTGCAAGCAGCTGATCATTATCCATATCTAACTTCGCTAAATAAAGGAAAGCTTTGCAAGCACTTTTTTTGCCAAAACAAGCGTTATACAATCCTGAGATCCCCATTTTTGATTTCTTACCTCGTTAAAATAAAAGCAAAGCTGTGCGAGCACTACTTAATGATGAAACAAGCTTTCTACAGCCCTGAGATCCCCATTTTCAGCTCAAAATAGGGGTCTTCAGCTTCGCTAACAGCTCCTACAGCTCACCCATGGGTCGAACAAGCTCATCTAAGGTGGTTCTTAATCTTTTTTCACGGGAAAGCTGATGAGTCTTTGCCCGACGCTCTAAGAGCAATCTTTGTTAATTTTAAAGCCAACTGAAGCAATTTTGCCGGTTTTGTGCCACATCTTGGCTCGTTTATGGTGCGGATCATAACTTTTGAACCACTGGTCGCAAAGCGCTCGTATTTTGCCAGCAGCTGATCATTATCCATATCTAACTTCGCTAAATAAAGCAAAGCTTTGCAAGCACTTTTTTTTTGCCAAAACATTCGTTATACAATCCTGAGATCCCCATTTTTGAATTCTTACCTCGTTAAAATAAAAGCAAAGCTGTGCGAGTACTACTTAATGATGAAACAAGCGTTCTACAAACCTGAAATCCCCATTTTTCAGCTCAAAATAGGGGTCTCCAGCTTCGCTAAGAAGCTCCTACAGCTCACCCATGGGCCGAACAAGCTCGTTTGAGGTGGTTCTTAGACTTGTTTTTCACGAGAAAACTTATGAGCCTATCCACGAAGCTCTAAGAGCAAGCTTTGTTGAATTAAAAGCCAACTAAAGCAACTTTGCCAGTTTTGGACCCCATTTTGATCTTGTTTATAGTTCGGATCATTACTTTTGAACCACTGTTTTCACAGCGCTCATCTTTTGCAAGCAGCTGAACATTATCCATACCTAACTTCGCTATGATAAAAACGAAGCTGTGCAAGCACATCTACATGGCACAACAAGCATCCTGCAGCTCACTCAAGGGTGGAACAAGCTCATCTAAGGTTGCTCTTAGTCTTTTTTTTAAGAGAAAGCTGATGAGTCTATGCCCGACCCTCTAAGAGCAAGCTTTGTTAATTTTAAAGCCAACTGAAGCAATTTTGCCGGTTTTGCGACTCATTTTGGCTCGTTTATGGTTCGGATCATGTTTTTTGAACCACTGGTCGCACAGCGCTCGTATTTTGCAAGCAACTGATCAGTATCCATATGTAACTTCGCTAAATAAAACAAAGCTTTGGAGCAATTTTTTTGCCAAAACAAGCGTTATACAATCCTGAGATCCCCATTTTTGAATTCTTACCTCGCTAAAACAAAAGCAAAGCTGTGCGAGCACTACTTCATGATGAAACAAGTGTTCTACAGCCCTGAGATCCCCATTTTTTTAAAGCTCAAAATAGGGGCCTTCAGCTTCGCTAAGAAGCTCGTACAGCTCACCCATGGGTCGAACAAGCTCGTTTAAGGTGGTTCTTAGACTAATTTTTCACGAGAAAACTTATGAGCCTAACCACGAAGCTCTAAGAGCAAGCTTTGTTGAATTAAAAGCCAACTAAAGCAACTTTGCCAGTTTTGGACCCCATTTTGATCTTTTTTATAGTTCGGGTCTTTACTTTTGAACCACTGTTTTCACAGCGCTCAATTTTTGCAAGCAGCTGAACATTATCCATACCTAACTTCGCTATGATAAAAACGAAGCTGTGCAAGCACATCTACATGCCACAACAAGCATCCTGCAGCTCACTCAAGGGTGGAACAGGCTCATCTAAGGTTGTTCTTAGTCTTTTTTTTTACGAGAAAGCTGATGAGTCTATGCCCGACCCTCTAAGAGCAAGCTTTGTTAATTTTAAAGCCAACTGAAGCAATTTTGACGGTTTTGTTACTCATTTTGGCTCGTTTATGGTTCGGATCAAATTTTTTGAACCACTGGTCGCAGAGCGCTCGTATCTTGCAAGCAACTGATCATTATCCATATCTAGCTTCGCTAAATAAAGGAAAGCTTTGCAAGCACTTTTTTTGCCAAAACAAGCGTTATACAATCATGAGATCCCCATTTTTATTTTCTTAACTCGCTAAAATAAAAGCAAAGCTGTGCGAGCACTATTCATGATGAAACAAGCGTTCTACAGCCCTGAGATCCCCATTTTCAGCTCAAAATAGGGGTCTTCAGCTTCGCTAAGTAGCTCCTACAGCTCACCCATGGGTCGAACAAGCTCATCTAAGGTGGTTCTTAGTCTTTTTTCACGAGAAAGCTGATGAGTCTTTGCCCGACGCTCTAAGAGCAAGCTTTGTTAATTTTAAAGCCAACTGAAGCCATTTTGCCGGTTTTGTGACACATCTTGGCTCGTTTATGGTTCGGATCATAACTTTTGAACCACTGGTCGCAAAGCGCTCGTATTTTGCAAGCAGCTGATCATTATCCATATCTAACTTCGCTAAATAAAGCAAAGCTTTGCAAGCACTTTTTTTTGCCACAACATTCGTTATACAATCCTGAGATCCCCATTTTTGATTTCTTACCTCGTTGAAAAAAAAGCAAAGCTGTGCGAGCACTACTTCATGATGAAACAAGCGTTCTACAGCCCTGAAATCCCCATTGTTCAGCTCAAAATAGGGCTCTCCAGCTTCACTAAGAAGCTCCTACAGCTCACCCATGGGTCGAACAAGCTCGTTTAAGGTGGTTCTTAGACTTGTTTTTCACGAGAAAACTTATGAGCTTAACCACGAAGGTCTAAGAGCAAGCTTTGTTGAATTAAAAGCCAACTAAAGCAACTTTGCCAGTTTTGGACCCCATTTTGATCTTGTTTATAGTTCGGATCATTACTTTTGAACCACTGTTTTCACAGCGCTCATCTTTTGCAAGCAGCTGAACATTATCCATACCTAACGTCGCTATGATAAAATTGAAGCTGTGCAAGCACTTCTACATGCCACAACAAGCGTCCTGCAGCTCACTCAAGGGTCGAACAAGCTCATCTAAGGTTGTTCTTAGTCTTTTTTTTACGAGAAAGCTGATGAGTCTATGCCCGACCCTCTAAGAGCAAGCTTTGTTAATTTTAAAGCCAACTGAAGCAATTTTGCCACTTTTGTGACTCATTTTGGCTCGTTTATGGTTCGTATCATATTTTTTGAACCACTGGTCGCACAGCGCTCGTATTTAGCAAGCAACTGATCATTATCCATATATAACTTCGCTAAATAAAACAAAGCTTTGGAGCATTTTTTTTGCCAAAACAAGCGTTATACAATCCTGAGATCCCCATTTTTGAATTCTTACCTCGCGAAATTAAAAGCAAAGCTGTGCGAGCACTACTTCATGATGAAACAAGTGTTCTACAGCCCTGAAATCCCCATTTTTTTAACCTCAAAATAGGGGTCTTCAGCTGCGCTAAGTAGCTCCTACAGCTCACCCATGGGTCGAACAAGCTCATCTAAGTTGGTTCTGATTGTTTATTTTACGAGAAAGCTGATGAGTCTATGCCCGACCCTCTAAGAGCAAGCTTTGTTAATTTAAAAGCCAACTAAAGCAACTTTGCCGGTTTTGTGAACCATTTTGGCTCGTTTATGGTTCGGATCATAATTTTTGAACCACTGGTCGCACAGCGCTCGTATTTTGCGAGCAACTGAACATTATTCATACCTAACTTCGCTATGATAAAATCGAAGCTGTGCAAGAACTTCTTCATGCCACAACAAGTGTCCTGAAGCTCACTCAAGGGTCGAACAAGCTCATCTAAGGTGGTTCTTAGTCTTTTTTTACTAGAAAGCTGATGAGTCTATGCCTGACGCTCTAAGAGCAAGCTTTGTTAATTTTAAAGCCAACTGAAGCAACTTTGCCGGTTTTGTGACTCATTTTGGCTCGTTTATGTTTCGGATCATAACTTTTGAACCACTGGTGGCACAGCGCTCGTAGTTTGCAAGCAGCTGATCATTATCCATATCTAACTTCGCTAAATAAAGCAAAACTTTGCGAGCACTTTTTTTGCCAAAACAAGCATTATACAATCCTGAGATCCCCATTTTTGATTTCTCACCTCGCTAAAACAAAAGCAAAGCTGTGCGAGCACTACTTCATGATGAAACAAGTGTTCTACAGCCCTGAGATCCCCATTTTTTTAAGCTCAAAATAGGGGTCTTCAGCTTCGCTAAGTAGCTCCTACAGCTCACCCATGGGTCGAACAAGCTCATCTAAGGTGGTTCTGATTGTTTGTTTTACGAGAAAGCTGATGAGTCTTTGCCCGACTCTCTAAGATCAAGCTTTGTTAATTTTAAAGCCAACTTAAGCAATTTTGCCGGTTTTGTGACTCATTTTGGCTCGTTTATGGTTCGGATCATATTTTTTGAACCACTGGTTTCACAGCGCTCGTATTTTGCAAGCAACTGATCATTATCCATATCTAACTTCGCTAAATAAAACAAAGCTTTGGAGCAATTTTTTTGCCAAAACAAGCGTTATACAATCCTGAGATCCCCATTTTTGAATTCTTACCTCGCTAAAACAAAAGCAAAGCTGTGCGAGCAGTACTTCATGATGAAACAAGTGTTCTACAGCCCTGAGATCCCCATTTTTTTAAGCTCAAAATAGGGGTCTTCAGCTTCGCTAAGTAGCTCCTACAGCTCACCCATGGGTCGAACAAGCTCATCTAAGGTGGTTCTGATTGTTTGTTTTACGAGAAAGCTGATGAGTCTTTGCCCGACTCTCTAAGATCAAGCTTTGTTAATTTTAAAGCCAACTGAAGCAATTTTGCCGGTTTTGTGACTCATTTTGGCTCGTTTATGGTTCGGATCATATTTTTTGAACCACTGGTCGCACAGCGCTCGTATTTTGCAAGCAATTGATCATTATCCATATCTAACTTCGCTAAATAAAACAAAGCTTTGGAGCAATTTTTTTGCCAAAACAAGCGTTATACAATCCTGAGATCCCCATTTTTGAATTCTTACCTCGCGAAATTAAAAGCAAAGCTGTGCGAGCACTACTTCATGATGAAACAAGTGTTCTACAGCTCTGAGATCCCCATTTTTTTAAGCTCAAAATAGGGGTCTTCAGCTTCGCTAAGTAGCTCCTACAGCTCACCCATGGGTCGAACAAGCTCATCTAAGGTGGTTCTGATTGTTTGTTTTACGAGAAAGCTGATGAGTCTTTGCCCGACTCTCTAAGATCAAGCTTTGTTAATTTTAAAGCCAACTGAAGCAATTTTGCCGGTTTTGTGACTCATTTTGGCTCGTTTATGGTTCGGATCATATTTTTTGAACCACTGGTCGCACAGCGCTCGTATTTTGCAAGCAACTGATCATTATCCATATCTAACTTCGCTAAATAAAACAAAGCTTTGGAGCAATTTTTTTGCCAAAACAAGCGTTATACAATCCTGAGATCCCCATTTTTGAATTCTTACCTCGCTAAAACAAAAGCAAAGCTGTGCGAGCACTACTTCATGATGAAACAAGTGTTCTACAGCCCTGAGATCCCCATTTTTTAAGCTCAAAATAGGGGTCTTCAGCTTCGCTAAGTAGCTCCTACAGCTCACCCATGGGTCGAACAAGCTCATCTAAGGTGGTTCTGATTGTTTGTTTTACGAGAAAGCTGATGAGTCTTTGCCCGACTCTCTAAGATCAAGCTTTGTTAATTTTAAAGCCAACTGAAGCAATTTTGCCGGTTTTGTGACTCATTTTGGCTCGTTTATGGTTCGGATCATATTTTTTGAACCACTGGTCGCACAGCGCTCGTATTTTGCAAGCAACTGATCATTATCCATATCTAACTTCGCTAAATAAAACAAAGCTTTGGAGCAATTTTTTTGCCAAAACAAGCGTTATACAATCCTGAGATCCCCATTTTTGAATTCTTACCTCGCGAAATTAAAAGCAAAGCTGTGCGAGCACTACTTCATGATGAAACAAGTGTTCTACAGCCCTGAGATCCCCATTTTTTTAACCTCAAAATAGGGGTCTTCAGCTGCGCTAAGTAGCTCCTACAGCTCACCCATGGGTCGAACAAGCTCATCTAAGGTGGTTCTGATTGTTTATTTTACGAGAAAGCTGATGTGTCTTTGCCCGACGCTCTAAGATCAAGCTTTGTTAATTTTAAAGCCAACTAAAGCAACTTTGACGGTTTCGTGACTCATTTTGGCTCGTTTATGTTTCGGATCATAACTTTTGAACCACTGGTGGCACAGCGCTCGTAGTTTGCAAGCAGCTGATCATTATCCATATCTAACTTCGCTAAATAAAGCAAAACTTTGCGAGCACTTTTTTTGCCAAAACAAGCATTATACAATCCTGAGATCCCCATTTTTGATTTCTCACCTCGCTAAAACAAAAGCAAAGCTGTGCGAGCACTACTTCATGATGAAACAAGTGTTCTACAGCCCTGAGATCCCCATTTTTTTAAGCTCAAAATAGGGGTCTTCAGCTTCGCTAAGTAGCTCCTACAGCTCACCCATGGGTCGAACAAGCTCATCTAAGGTGGTTCTGATTGTTTGTTTTACGAGAAAGCTGATGAGTCTTTGCCCGACTCTCTAAGATCAAGCTTTGTTAATTTTAAAGCCAACTTAAGCAATTTTGCCGGTTTTGTGACTCATTTTGGCTCGTTTATGGTTCGGATCATATTTTTTGAACCACTGGTTTCACAGCGCTCGTATTTTGCAAGCAACTGATCATTATCCATATCTAACTTCGCTAAATAAAACAAAGCTTTGGAGCAATTTTTTTGCCAAAACAAGCGTTATACAATCCTGAGATCCCCATTTTTGAATTCTTACCTCGCTAAAACAAAAGCAAAGCTGTGCGAGCAGTACTTCATGATGAAACAAGTGTTCTACAGCCCTGAGATCCCCATTTTTTTAAGCTCAAAATAGGGGTCTTCAGCTTCGCTAAGTAGCTCCTACAGCTCACCCATGGGTCGAACAAGCTCATCTAAGGTGGTTCTGATTGTTTGTTTTACGAGAAAGCTGATGAGTCTTTGCCCGACTCTCTAAGATCAAGCTTTGTTAATTTTAAAGCCAACTGAAGCAATTTTGCCGGTTTTGTGACTCATTTTGGCTCGTTTATGGTTCGGATCATATTTTTTGAACCACTGGTCGCACAGCGCTCGTATTTTGCAAGCAATTGATCATTATCCATATCTAACTTCGCTAAATAAAACAAAGCTTTGGAGCAATTTTTTTGCCAAAACAAGCGTTATACAATCCTGAGATCCCCATTTTTGAATTCTTACCTCGCGAAATTAAAAGCAAAGCTGTGCGAGCACTACTTCATGATGAAACAAGTGTTCTACAGCTCTGAGATCCCCATTTTTTTAAGCTCAAAATAGGGGTCTTCAGCTTCGCTAAGTAGCTCCTACAGCTCACCCATGGGTCGAACAAGCTCATCTAAGGTGGTTCTGATTGTTTGTTTTACGAGAAAGCTGATGAGTCTTTGCCCGACTCTCTAAGATCAAGCTTTGTTAATTTTAAAGCCAACTGAAGCAATTTTGCCGGTTTTGTGACTCATTTTGGCTCGTTTATGGTTCGGATCATATTTTTTGAACCACTGGTCGCACAGCGCTCGTATTTTGCAAGCAACTGATCATTATCCATATCTAACTTCGCTAAATAAAACAAAGCTTTGGAGCAATTTTTTTGCCAAAACAAGCGTTATACAATCCTGAGATCCCCATTTTTGAATTCTTACCTCGCTAAAACAAAAGCAAAGCTGTGCGAGCACTACTTCATGATGAAACAAGTGTTCTACAGCCCTGAGATCCCCATTTTTTAAGCTCAAAATAGGGGTCTTCAGCTTCGCTAAGTAGCTCCTACAGCTCACCCATGGGTCGAACAAGCTCATCTAAGGTGGTTCTGATTGTTTGTTTTACGAGAAAGCTGATGAGTCTTTGCCCGACTCTCTAAGATCAAGCTTTGTTAATTTTAAAGCCAACTGAAGCAATTTTGCCGGTTTTGTGACTCATTTTGGCTCGTTTATGGTTCGGATCATATTTTTTGAACCACTGGTCGCACAGCGCTCGTATTTTGCAAGCAACTGATCATTATCCATATCTAACTTCGCTAAATAAAACAAAGCTTTGGAGCAATTTTTTTGCCAAAACAAGCGTTATACAATCCTGAGATCCCCATTTTTGAATTCTTACCTCGCGAAATTAAAAGCAAAGCTGTGCGAGCACTACTTCATGATGAAACAAGTGTTCTACAGCCCTGAGATCCCCATTTTTTTAACCTCAAAATAGGGGTCTTCAGCTGCGCTAAGTAGCTCCTACAGCTCACCCATGGGTCGAACAAGCTCATCTAAGGTGGTTCTGATTGTTTATTTTACGAGAAAGCTGATGTGTCTTTGCCCGACGCTCTAAGATCAAGCTTTGTTAATTTTAAAGCCAACTAAAGCAACTTTGACGGTTTCGTGACTCATTTTGGCTCGTTTATGTTTCGGATCATAATTTTTGAACCACTGGTCGCACAGCGCTCGTATTTTGCAAGCAACTGAACATTATTCATACCTAACTTCGCTATGATAAAATCGAAGCTGTGCAAGAACTTCTTCATGCCACAACAAGTGTCCTGAAGCTCACTCAAGGGTCGAACAAGCTCATCTAAGGTGGTTCTTATTGTTTGTTTTACGAGAAAGCTGATGAGTTTTTGCCCGACTCTCTAAGATCAAGCTTTGTTAATTTTAAAGCCAACTGAAGCAATTTTGCCGGTTTTGTGACTCATTTTGGCTCGTTTATGGTTCGGATCATATTTTTTGAACCACTGGTCGCACAGCGCTCGTATTTTGCAAGCAACTGATCATTATCCATATCTAACTTCGCTAAAAAAAACAAAGCTTTGGAGCAATTTTTTTGCCAAAACAAGCGTTATACAATCCTGAGATCCCCATTTTTGAATTCTTACCTCGCGAAATTAAAAGCAAAGCTGTGCGAGCACTACTTCATGATGAAACAAGTGTTCTACAGCCCTGAGATCCCCATTTTTTTAAGCTCAAATTAAGTGTCTTCAGCTTCGCTAAGTAGCTCCTACAGCTCACCCATGGGTCGAACAAGCTCATCTAAGGTGGTTCTCATTGTTTGTTTTACGAGAAAGCTGATGAGTTTTTGCCCGACGCTCTAAGATCAAGCTTTGTTAATTTTAAAGCCAACTAAAGCAACTTTGCCGGTTTTGTGACTCATTTTGGCTCGTTTATGTTTCGGATCATAACTTTTGAACCACTGGTGGCACAGCGCTCGTAGTTTGCAAGCAGCTGATCATTATCCATATCTAACTTCGCTAAATAAAGCAAAACTTTGCGAGCACTTTTTTTTTGCCAAAACAAGCATTATACAATCCTGAGATCCCCATTTTTGATTTCTCACCTCGCTAAAACAAAAGCAAAGCTGTGCGAGCACTACTTCTTGATGAAACAAGTGTTCTACAGCCCTGAGGTCCCCATTTTTTTAAGCTCAAAATAGGGGTCTTCAGCTTCGCTAAGTAGCTCCTACAGCTCACCCATGGGTCGAACAAGCTCATCTAAGGTGGTTCTGATTGTTTGTTTTACGAGAAAGCTGATGAGTCTTTGCCCGACGCTCTAAGATCAAGCTTTGTTAATTTTAAAGCCAACTGAAGCAATTTTGTCGGTTTTGTGACTAATTTTGGCTCGTTTATGGTTCGGATCATATTTTTTGAACCACTGGTCGCACAGCGCTCGTATTTTGCAAGCAACTGATCATTATCCATATCTAACTTCGCTAAATAAAACAAAGCTTTGGAGCAATTTTTTTGCCAAAACAAGCGTTATACAATCCTGAGATCCCCATTTTTGAATTCTTACCTCGCGAAATTAAAAGCAAAGCTGTGCGAGCACTACTTCATGATGAAACAAGTGTTCTACAGCCCTGACATCCCCATTTTTTTAAGCTCAAAATAAGTGTCTTCAGCTTCGCTAAGTAGCTCCTAAAGCTCACCCATGGGTCGAACAAGCTCATCTAAGGTGGTTCTGATTGCTTGTTTTACGAGAAAGCTGATGAGTCTTTGCCCGACGCTCTAAGATCAAGCTTTGTTAATTTTAAAGCCAACTAAAGCAACTTTGATGGTTTCGTGACTCATTTTGGCTCGTTTATGTTTCGGATCACAACTTTTGAACCACTGGTCGCACAGCGCTCGTATTTTGCAAGCAACTGAACATTATTCATACCTAACTTCGCTATGATGAAAAAGAAGCTGTGCAAGAACTTCTTCATGCCACAACAAGTGTCCTGAAGCTCACTCAAGGGTCGAACAAGCTCATCTAAGGTGGTTCTTATTGTTTGTTTTACGAGAAAGCTGATGAGTCTTTGCCCGACGCTCTAAGATCAAGCTTTGTTAATTTTAAAGCCAACTAAAGCAACTTTGCCGGTTTTGTGACTCAATTTGGCTCGTTTATTTTTCGGATCATAATTTTTGAACCACTGGTGGCACAGCGCTCGTAGTTTGCAAGCAGCTGATCATTATCCATTTCTAACTTCGCTAAATAAAGCAAAACTTTGCGAGCACTTTTTTTTTGCCAAAACAAGCATTATACAATCCTGAGATCCCCATTTTTGATTTCTCACCTCGCTAAAATAAAAGCAAAGCTGTGCGAGCACTACTTCATGATGAAACAAGCGTTCTACAGCCCTGACATCCCCATTTTTCAGCTCAAAATAGGGGTCTTCAGCTTCGATAAGTAGCTCCCTCAGCTCACCCATGGGTCGAACAAGCTCATCTAAAGTGGTTTTTAGACTTGTTTTTCACGAGAAAACTTATGAGCCCAACCACGAAGCTCTAAGAACAAGCTTTGTTGAATTAAAAGCCAACTAAAGCAATTTTGCCAGTTTTGGACCCCATTTTGATCTTTTTTATAGTTCGGGTCATTACTTTTGAACCACTGTTTGCACAGCGCTCATCTTTTGCAAGCAGCTGAACATTATCCATACCTAACTTCGCTATGATAAAAACGAAGCTGTGCAAGCACATCTACATGCCACAACAAGCATCCTGCAGCTCACTCAAGGGTCGAACAAGCTCATCTAAAGGTGCCTCTTAGTCTTTTTTTACAAGAAAGCTGATGAGTCTATGCCCGTCGATCTAAGAGCCAGCTTTGTTAATTTTAAAGCCAACTGAAGCAACTTTGCCAGTTTTGGGCCTCATTTTGAGCTCGTTTATTGTTAGGGTTATAACTTTTGAACCACTGGTTGAACAGCGGTCGTCTTTTGCAAGCAGTTGACCATCATCCATATCTAACTTTGCTAAATAAAACAGTGCTTTGCGAGCACTTCTTTTTGCCACAACAAGCGTTAGACAGCCCTGAGCTGCGCTAAGTACATCCTGCAGCTCACCCAAGGGTCAGACAAGCTCATCTAAGGTGGTTCTTAGACCTACTTTTCACGAGGAAGCTGATGAGAGTATATCCACGAAGCTTTACAAGCAAACTTTATTAATTTAAAAGAGCCAACGAAGCAACTTTGCCAGTTTTGGACCTCATTTTGAGCTCGTTTATGGTTCGGGTCATTAATTTTGAACCACTGGTTGCACAGCTCTCAATTTTGCAGGCAGCTCACCCTTATCCAATCCTTACCTCGCTAAAAAAAGCAAAGCTGTGCGAGCACTCCTTCATGCTGAAACACGCGTTTTACAGCACTGAGACCCCAATTTTTCAGCTCAAATTACAGTTCTTCAGCTTCGCTAAGTAGCTCCTGTAGCTCACTCAAGTGTCAAACAAGCTCATCTAAGGTGGTTCTTAGTCTTTTTTTTACGAGAAAGCTGATGAGTCTATTCCCGAAGCTCTAAGAGCAAGCTGTGATAATTTTAAAGCCAATTGAAGCAATTTTAGCAGTTTTGGGCCTCATTTTGAGCTCTTTTATGGTTCGGGTCATAACTTTTGAACCACTGGTTGAACAGCGCTCGTCTTTTGCAAGCAGTTGACCATCATCCATACCTAACTTCGCTGAAAAAAAAACGAAGCTTTGCAAGCACATCTACATGCCAAAACAAGCGTTCTACAACACTGAGACCCCAATTTTTCAGCTCAAATTAGGGTTCTTCAGCTTCGCTAAGTAGCTCCTGCAGCTCACTCAACACTCAAGGGTCAAACAAGCTCATCTAAGCTGGTGCCTAGACCTGGTTTTACGAAAAAGCTGTTGAGTCTATCCGAGAGGCTCTAAGAGCAAGCTTTGATATTTTTAAAGCCAATTGAAGCAACTTTGCCAGTTTTGGGCCTCATTTTGAGCTCTTTTATGGTTCGGGTCTTAATTTTTGAACCACTGGTCGCACAGCGCTCGTCTTTTGCAAGCAGCTGACCATCATCCGTATCTAACTTCGCTTGATAAAGCGAAGCTTTGCGATCATATTTTTCTGCCATAACTAGCGTTATACAGCCCTGAGATCCCCATTTTTCAGCTCAAAATAGGGGTCTTCAGGTTCGCTAAGTACCTCGTTCTACCAAGCTCATCTAAGGTGGTTCTTAGACCTGGTTTTACGAGAAAGCTGATGAGTCTATCCCCGAAGCTCTAAGAGCAAGCTCCGATAATTTTAAAGCCAATTGAAGCAACTTTGCCAGTTTAGGGCCTCATTTTGAGCTCTTTTATGGTTCGGGTCATAACTTTTGAACCACTGGTTGAACAGCGCTCGTCTTATGCAAGCAGTTGACCATCATCTATACCTTACTTCGCTGAAATAAAAAGGTCTTTTGCAAGCAGTTTTTTGCAAGGCGCTCGTCTTTTGCAAGCAGTTGACCATAATCCAAACCTAACTTCGCTGAAATAAAAAGCTCTTTTATGGTTCGGGTCTTATCTTTTGAACCACTGGTCGCACAGCGCTCGTCTTTTGCAAGCAGCTGACCATCATCCATGTCTAACTTCGCTGAGTAAAACGAAGCTTTGCGAGCATTTTTTCTGCCAAAATCTAATAAGAAACGAAGCTGTGCGAGCACTCCTGCATGCCGAAACAAGCGTTCTACAGCCCTGAGATCCCCATTTTTCAGCTCAAAATAGGGGTCTTCAGCTTCGCTAAGTACCTCCTGCAGCTCATCCAAGGGTCAGACAAGCTCATCTAAGGTGGTTCTTAGATCTAATTTTCACGAAAAAGCTGATGAGTTTATCCACGAAGCTCTACAAGCAAATTTTGTTAATTTAAAAGCCAACTGAAGCAACTTTGCCAGTTTTGGACCTCATTTTGAGCTTGTTTACGGTTCGGGTCATAACTTTTGAGCCACTAGTTGCACAGTACCCATTTTTGTGAGCAGCTGACCATTATCCAAGTCTAACTTTGCTGATATTAAAATGAAGCTTTGCAAGCACTTCTACCTGCAAAAACAAGCGTTCTACAGCACTGAATCCCCCTTTTTTCAGCTCTAAATAGGGGTCTTCAGCTTCGCTAAGTAGCTCCTGCAGCTCAATCAAGGTTCTTAGACTTAAGCAGGTTCTTAGAATTTTTTATACGAGAAAGCTGATGAGTCTATCCGCGAAGCTCAAAGAGCAGATTTTGTTAATTTTGAAGCCAACTGAAGCAACTTTGCTAGTTTTGGGCCTGATTTTGAGCTCGTTTATTGTTCGGGTTATAACTTTTGAACCACTGGTTGAACAGGGCTCGCCTTTTGCAAGCGGTTGACCATTATCCACATCTAACTTCGCTAAATTAAAAAAAAAACGAAGCTGTGCGAGCACTCCTTTTTGCCAAAACAAGCGTTATACAGCCCTGAGATCCCCATTTTTAAGCTCAAAATAGGGGATTTCAGCTTCGCTAAGTACCTCCTGCAGCTCACCCAGAGGTCAAACAAGCTCATCTAAGGCGGTTCTTAGAACTACTTGTCACGAGAAAGCTGATGAGTCTATCCTCGAAGCTCTACAAGAAAACTTTGTTAAATTAAAGTCAACTGAAGTAACTTTGCTAGCTTTGGACCTCATTTTGAGCTTGTTTATGGTCGGGTCATAACTTTTGAACCACTGGTTGCACAGCGCTTATCTTTTGCAAGCAGCTGATCATTATCCATATCTAACTTTGCTAAATAAAACAAAGCTTTGCGAGCTTTTTTTGCCAAAACAAGCGCTATACAATCCTGAGATCACCTTTTTTGATTTCTTATCTCGCTATAATAAAAGCAAGCTGTGCGAGCACTACTTCATGATGAAACAAGCGTTCTACAGCCCTGAGATCCCCATTTTCAGCTCAAAATAGGGTTCTTCAGCTTCGCTAAATAGCTCCTACAGCTCACCCATTGGTCGAACAAGCTCATCTAATGTGGTTTTTGCCAGATTTGGACCTCATTTTGAGCTCGTTTACGGTTGGGGTCATAACTTTTGGACCACTAGTTGCACAGCCCCCATCTTTTGGAAGCAGCTGACCATTATCCAAGTCTAACTTTGCAAAAATAAAAACGAAGCTTTGCAAGCACTTCTTCCTGCCAAAACAAGCGTTCTACAGCACTGATACCCCCTTTTTTCAGCTCTAAATAGGGTTCCTCAGCTTCACCTAAAAGCTCCTGCAGCTCAATCAAGGGTAGAGCAAGCTCATCTAAGGTGGTTCTTAGACCTTTCTATTACGAGAAACTGATGAGTCTATCCTCGAAGCTCTAAGAGCAGATTTTGTTAAATTTAAAGCCAACTGAAGCAACTTTGCCAGTTTTGGACCTCATTTTGAGCTCGCTTACGGTTCGGGTCATAACTTTTGAACCACTAGTTGCACAGCCCCCATCTTTTGGATTCAGCTGACCATTATCCAAGTCTAACTTTGCTAATATTAAAACGAAGCATTGCAAGCCTTTCCACGTGCCAAAACAAGCGTTCTACAGCACTGAGACCACCTTTTTTCAGCTCTAAATAGGGTTCTTCAGCTTCGCTAAAAAGCTCCTGCAGCTCAATCAAGGGTCGAACAAGATCATCTAAGGTGGTTCTTAGACCTCTATTTTACGAGAAAGCTGATGAGTTTATCCTCTAAGCTCTAAGAGCAGATTTTGTTAATTTTAATGCCAACTGAAGCAAATTTGCCAGTTTTGGGCCTCATTTTGAGCTCGTTTATTGTTCGGGTTATAACTTTTGAACCACTGGCTGCACAGCCCCCATCTTTTGCAAGCAGTTGACCATTATCCATATCTAACTTCGCTAAGATAAACGAAGCTGTCCGAGCACTCCTTCTTGCCGAAACAAGCGTTATACAGCCCTGATATCCCCATTTTTCAGCTCAAAATAGGGTACTTCAGCTTCGCTAAAAAGCTCCTGCAGCTCACCCAGGGATCAAAAAAGCTCATCTAAGGTGGTTCTTAGACCTACTTTTTACGAGAAAGCTCTTGAGTTTATCCACGAAGCTCTACAAGTAAACTTTGTTAGTTTAAAAGCCAACTGAAGCAACTTTCCCAGTTTTCGACCTCATTTTGAGCTCGTTTACGGTTGGGGTCAAAACTTTTGAACCACTAGTTGCACAGCCGCCATCTTTTGGAAGCAGCTGACCATTATCCGAGTCTAAATTTTCTTACTAAAACGAAGCTTTGCAAGCACTTCTACCTGCCAAAAGAAGCGTTCTACAGCACTAAGACCCCCTTGTTTCAGCTCTAATTAGGGTTCTTCAGCTTCGCTAAGTAGCTCCTGCAGATCACTCAAGGGTCAAACAAGCTCATCTAAGCTGGTGCCTCGACCTGGTTTTACGAGAAAGCTGATGAGTCTAACCGAGAAGCTCTAAGAGCAAGCTTTGATAGTTTTAAAGCCAATTGAAGCAACTTTGCTAGTTTTGGGCCTCGTTTTGAGCTGGTTTTTTGTTCGGGTTATAATTTTTGAACCACTGGTTGAACAGCGCTCGTCTTTTGCAAGCAGTTGACCAATATCCATATATGACTTCGCTAAGATAAAAACGAAGCTGTCCGAGCACTCCTTCTTGCCAAAACAAGCGTTATACAGCCTTGAGATCCCCATTTTTCAGCTCAAAATAGGGTACTTCAGCTGCGCTAAGTACCTCCTGCAGCTCACCCAGCGGTCAAACAAGCTCATCTAAGGTGGTTCTTAGACCTACTTTTCACGAGGAAGCTGATGAGTTTATCCACGAAGCTCTACAAGCAAACTTTGTTAGTTTAAAAGCCAACTGAAGCAACTTTGCCAGATTTCGACCTCATTTTGAGCTCGTTTACGGTTGGGGTCAAAACTTTTGAACCATTGCTTGAACAGCCGCTATCTTTTGGAAGCAGCTGACCATTATCCAAGTCTAAAGTTTCTAATACTAAACGAAGCTTTGCAAGCACTTCTACCTGCCAAAAGAAGCGTTCTACAGCACTAAGACCCCCTTGTTTCAGCTCTAAATAGGGTTCTTCAGCATCGCTAAGTAGCTCCTGCAGCTCAATCAAGAGTCAAACAAGCTCATCTAAGGTGGTTCTTAGACTTTTTTTTTACGAGAAAGCCGATGAGTCTATCAACGAAGCTCTACAAGCAAACTTTGTTAATTTAAAAGCAAACTGAAGCAATTTTGCCAGTTTTCGACCTCAATTTGAGCTCGTTTACGGTTGGGGTCATAACTTTTGAACCACTGCTTGCACAGCCCCCATCTTTTGGAAGCAGCTGACCATTATCCAAGTCTAACTTTGCAATTACTAAAACGAAGCTTTGCCAGCACTTCTACCTGCCAAAACAAGCGTTCTACAGCACTGAGACCCCCTTTTTTCAGCTCTAAATAGGGTTCTTCAGCTTCGCTAAGTAGCTTCTGCAGCTCAATCAAGAGTCGAACAAGCTCATCTAAGGCAGTTCTTAGACCTTTTTTACGAGAAAGCTGATGAGTCTATCCTCGAAGCTCTAAGAACATATTTTGTTAAATTTAAAGCCAACTGAAGCAACTTTGCCAGTTTTGGGCCTCATTTCGAGCTCGTTTATTGTTCGGGTTATAACTTTTGAACCACCAGTTGAACAGCGCTCTTTTTTGCAAGCAGTTGACCATCATCCATATCTAGCATCGCTAAGATAAAAACGAAGCTGTGCGAGCACTCCTTCTTGCCAAAACAAGCGTTATACAGCCTTGAGATCCCCATTTTTCAGCTCAAAATAGGGTACTTCAGCTTCGCTAAGTACCTCCTGCAGCTCACCCAGGGGTCAAACAAGCTCATCTAAGGTGGTTCTTAGACCTACTTTTCACGAGGAAGCTGATGAGTTTATCCACGAAGCTCTACAAGCAAACTTTGTTAGTTTAAAAGCCAACTGAAGCAACTTTGCCAGATTTCGACCTCATTTTGAGCTCGTTTACGGTTGGGGTCAAAACTTTTGAACCATTGCTTGCACAGCCGCTATCTTTTGGAAGCAGCTGACCATTATCCAAGTCTAAAGTTTCTAATACTGAAACGAAGCTTTGCAAGCACTTCTACCTGCCAAAAGAAGCGTTCTACAGCACTAAGACCCCCTTGTTTCAGCTCTAATTAGGGTTCTTCAGCATCGCTAAGTAGCTCCTGCAGCTCAATCAAGAGTCAAACAAGCTCATCTAAGGTGGTTCTTAGACCTTTTTTTTACGAGAAAGCCGATGAGTCTATCAACGAAGCTCTACAAGCAAACTTTGTTAATTTAAAAGCAAACTGAAGCAATTTTGCCAGTTTTCGACCTCAATTTGAGCTCGTTTACGGTTGTGGTCATAACTTTTGAACCACTGTTTGCACAGCCCCCATCTTTTGGAAGCAGCTGACCATTATCCAAGTCTAACTTTGCAATTACTAAAACGAAGCTTTGCCAGCACTTCTACCTGCCAAAAGAAGCGTTCTACAGCACTGAGACCCCCTTTTTCCAGCTCTAAATAGGGTTCTTCAGCTTCGCTAAGTAGCTCCTGCAGCTCAATCAAGGGTCAAACAAGCTCATCTAAGGTGGTTCTTAGACCTTTTTTTTACGAGAAAGCCGATGAGTCTATCAACGAAGCTCTACAAGCAAACTTTGTTAATTTAAAAGCAAACTGAAGCAATTTTGCCAGTTTTCGACCTCAATTTGAGCTCGTTTACGGTTGTGGTCAAAACTTTTGAACCACTGTTTGCACAGCCCCCATCTTTTGGAAGCAGCTGACCATTATCCAAGTCTAACTTTGCAATTACTAAAACGAAGCTTTGCCAGCACTTCTACCTGCCAAAAGAAGCGTTCTACAGCACTGAGACCCCCTTTTTTCAGCTCTAAATAGGGTTCTTCAGCTTCGCTAAGTAGCTCCTGCAGCTCAATCAAGGGTCAAACAAGCTCATCTAAGGTGGTTCTTAGACCTTTTTTTTACGAGAAAGCCGATGAGTCTATCAACGAAGCTCTACAAGCAAACTTTGTTAATTTAAAAGCAAACTGAAGCAATTTTGCCAGTTTTCGACCTCAATTTGAGCTCGTTTACGGTTGTGGTCATAACTTTTGAACCACTGCTTGCACAGCCCCCATCTTTTGGAAGCAGCTGACCATTATCCAAGTCTAACTTTGCAATTACTAAAACGAAGCTTTGCCAGCACTTCTACCTGCCAAAACAAGCGTTCTACAGCACTGAGACCCCCTTTTTTCAGCTCTAAATAGGTTTCTTCAGCTTCGCTAAGTAGCTCCTGCAGCTCAATCAAGGTACGAACAAGCTCATCTAAGGCAGTTCTTAGACCTTTTTTACGAGAAAGCTGAGGAGTCTATCCTCAAAGCTCTAAGAACAGATTTTGTTAATTTTAAAGCCAACTGAAGCAACTTTGCCATTTTTGGGCCTCATTTCGAGCTCGTTTATTGTTCGGGTTATAACTTTTGAACCACCAGTTGAACAGCGCTCTTTTTTGCAAGCAGTTGACCATCATCCATATCTAGCATCGCTAAGATAAAAACGAAGCTGTGCGAGCACTCCTTCTTGCCGAAACAAGGGTTATCCAGCCCTGAGATCCACATTTTTCACGAAAAAGCTTATGAGCCTAACCACGAAGCTCTACAAGCAAGCTTTGTTAACTTAAACGCCAAGTAAAGCAACTTTGCTAGTTTCGGACCTCAATTTAAGCTTGTTTACAGTTCGGGTCATTATTTTTGAACCACTGGTTGCACTGCCCTCATCTTTTGCAAGCAGCTGAAAATTATCCATATCTACCTTCGCTAAAATAAAAACAAAGCTGCGCGAGCACTAATTCATGCCAAAACAAGCGTTCTACAGCCCTGATATCCCCATTTTTCAGCTCAAAATAGGGGTCTTCAGCTTCAATAAGTAGCTCCTGCAGCTCACCCAAGGTTGGAACAAGCTCATCTAAAGTGGTTCTTAGACTTATTTTCACAAGAAAGCTGATGAGTTTATCCCCGAAGCTCTACGAGCAAGCATTAGTAATTTTAAAGCCAACTAAAGCAGCTTTGCCAGTTTTGGACCCCATTTTGAGCTTGTTTACACTTCGGGTCATTACTTTTGAACCACTGTTCTCACAGCGCTCAACTTTTGCAAGCAGCTGAAAATTTTCCATACCTAACTTCGCTAAAATAAAAACGAAGCTGTGTAAGCACTTCTACATGCCAAAAGAAGCGTTCTACAGCACTGAGACCCCCATTCTTCAGCTCAAATAGGGGTCTTCAGCTTCGCTAAGTACCTCCTGAAGCTCATCTAAGGTGGTTCTTAGATCTACTTTTTACGCGAAAGCTGATGAGTCTATCCACGAAGCTCTACAGGCAAACTTTGTTAATTTAAAAGCCAACGGAAGCAACTTTGCCAAATTCGGACCTCATTTTGAGCTCGTTTACGTTTCGGGTCATAAATTTTGAACCATAAGTTGCACAGCTTCCATCTTTTGCAAGCAGCTGACCATTATCTAGATCTGACTTCGCTAATATAAAAGCAAAGCTGTGCGAGCACTTCTTTATGCCAAAACAAGCGTTTTACAGCCCTGAAATCCCCATTTTTCAGCTTAGAATAGGGGTCTTCAGCTTCGCTAAATAGCTCCTGCAGCTCACCAAAAGGTAAAACAAGCTCATCTGATGTGTTTATTAGACTTATTTATCACGAAAAACTTATGAGCCTATCAAAGAAGCTCTACAAGCAAGCTTTATTATCTTAAAAGCCAACAAAACAACTTTGCCAGTTTCGGACCTCATTTTGAGCTTGTTTATAGTTCGGGTCATTCTTTTTGCACCACTGGTCGCACAGCGCTCGTCTTTTGCAAGCAGCTGACCATTATCTAGATCTGTCTTCGCTAATATAAAAGCGAAGCTGTGCGAGCACTTCTTTATGCCAAAACAAGCTATTTACAGCCCTGAAAACCCCATTTTTCAGCTTAGAATAGGGGTCTTCAGCTTCGCTAAGTAGCTCCTGCAACTCACCAAAAGGTAAAACAAGCTCATCTAATGTGTTTATTAGACTTATTTATCACGAGAAAACTTATGAGCTTATCAACAAAGCTCTACAAGCAAGCTTTATTATCTTAAAAGCCAACAAAACAACTTTGCCAGTTTCGGACCTCATTTTGAGCTTGTTTATAGTTCGGGTCATAATTTTTGCACCACTGGTCGCACAGCGCTCGTCTTTTGCAAGCAGCTGATCATCAACCATACCTAACCTCGCTATAATCAAAACGAAGCTGTGCAAGCACTTCTACATTCCAAAACAAGCGTTCTTTAGCACTGAGACCCCACTTTTCAGCTCAAAATAGGGTACTTCAGCTTCGCTAAGTAGCTCCTGTAGCTCACTCAAGGGTCTAACAAGCTCATCTAAGGTGGTTCCTCAGACCTATTTGTTACGAGGAAGCTGATGAGTCTATCCATGAAGCTCTACAAGCAAGCATCATTAATTTTAAAACCAACTGAAGCAACTTTGCCAGTTTTGGACCTCATTTTGAGCTTGTTTACAGTTCGGGTCAAAATTTTCGAACCACTGTTTTCACCGCTCTCATTTTCCGCACGCAGCTGACCATCATCCATACATAAAATTGCTCAATTGAAAGCGAAGCTGTGCAAGCACTTCTTCATGTCAAAACAAGCGTTCTGCAGCCCTTAGATCCTCATTTTTCAGCTCAAAATAGGGGTCTTCAGCTTCAATAAGTAGCTCCTGCAGTTCACCGAAGGGTCGAACAGGCTCATCTAAGGTGGTTCCTAGACCTATTTTTCAGGAGAAAGCTGATGAGCTTAACCACGAAGCTCTACAAGCAAGCTTTGTTAGCTAAAAAGCCAACTAAAGCAACTTTGCCAGTTTTGTACCTCATTTTGAGCTGGCTTACGGTACGAGACAAAAATCTCGAACCTTAGGTCGCAATGCTCTCATCATTTGCAAGCAGCTGACATTCATCCAAATCTAACTTCGCTATGATAAAAAAGAAGCTGTGCGAGCACTCCTTCATGCCGACACAAGCTTTCTACAGCCCAGAGACCCCAATTCTTCAGCGCAAAATAGGGCTCCTCAGCTTCGCTACGTAGCTCCTGCAGCTCACTCAAGGATCAAACAAGCTCATCTAAGGTGGTTCTTAGAACTACTTGTCACGAGAAAGCTGATGAGCTTAACCACGAAGCTCTACCAGCAAGCTTTGTTAACTTAAAAGCCAACTGAATCAACTTTGCCAGTTTTGTACCTCATTTTGAGCTGGCTTACGGTACGAGACAAAAATTTCGAACCTTAGGTCGCACTGTTCTCATCATTTGCAAGCAGCTGACCATCATCCGAATCTAACTTCTCTATGATAAAAAAGAAGCTGTACGAGCCCTCCTTTATACCGACACAAGCTTTCTACAGCCCCGAGATCCCCATTTTTCAGCTCAAAAGAGGGCTCTTCAGCTTCGCTACGTAGCTCCTGCAGCTCACTGAAGGATCAAACAAGCTCATCTTAGGTGGTTGTTAGACCGTTTTTCACGAGGAAGCTGATGAGCCCATCCACGAAGCTCTACAAGCAATATTTGTTAATTTAAAAGCCACCTGAAGCAACTCTGTCAGTTTTGGACCTCATTTTGAGCTGGTTTACTGTACGAGACAAAAATCTGGAACCACTGGTCGCACTGCTCTCATCATTAGCAAGCAGCTGACCATCATCCAAATATAACTTCCCTAAGATAAAAAAGCTGTGCGAGCACTCTTTTATGCCGAAACAAGCGTTCAACAGCCCTGAGATCACATTTTTCAGCTCAAAATGGGGGTCTTCAGCTTCGCTAAGTAGCTCATGCAGCTAGCTCACCCAAGGGTCGAACAAGCTCATCTAAGGTAGTTCTTAAACTTATTTTTTACGAGAAAGCTATTGAGCTTATCCTCGAAGCTCTACAAGCAAGCTTTGTTATTTTAAAAGCCAACTGAAGCATATTTGCCATTTCTGGGCCTCATTCTGAGCTCTTTTATGGTTCGGTCATAACTTTTGAACCACTGGTCGCACAGCGCTCGTCTTTTGCAAGCAGGCGTCTATCATCCATATCTAACTTCACTAAAAAAAGAGCGAAGCTGTGCGAGCACTTCTTCTTGCCAAAACAATCGTTATACAGCCCTGAGATCCCCATTTTCCAGCTCCAAATAGGGGTCTTCAGCTTCGCCAAGAAGCTCCTGCAGCTCACCCAAGAATCGAACAAGCAAATCTAAGTTGGTTCTTAGACCTATTTTTGACGAGAAAGCTGATGAGTTTATCCACGAAGCTCTACAAGCAAGCTTTGTTAACTTAAAAGCCAACTCAATCACTTTTGCCAGTTTTGGACCTCATTTTGAGCTGGTTTACGGTACGAGACAAAAATCTCGAACCACTGGTCGCACTGCTCTCATCATTTGCAAGCAGCTGACCATCATCCAACTCTAACTTCGCTATGATGAAAAAGAAGCTGAGCGAGTATTCTTCTATGACGATACAATCGTTCTACAGCCCCGAGATCACCATTTTTCAGCTCAAAGTGGGGGTCTTCAGCTTCGCTAAGTAGCTCCTGCAGCTCACCCAAGGGTCGAACAAGCTAATCTAAGGTAGCTCTTAGCTCTATTTTCCGTGAGAAAGCTATTGAGCTTACCCTTGAAGCTCTACAAGCAAGCTTTATTATTTTAAAAGCCAACTGAAGCATCTTTACCATTTCTGGGCCTCTTTTTAAGCTCGTTTAAGGTTCGGTCATAACTTTTGAACCACTGGTCGCACAGCGCTCGTCTTTTGCAAGCAGGCGTCCATCATCCATATCTAACATCTCTAAAACAAAAGCGAAGTTGTGCGAGCACTCTTTTATGCCGAAACAAGCGTTCAACAGCCCTGAGATCACATTTTTCAGCTCAAACTGGGGGTCTTCAGCTTCGCTAAGTAGCTCCTGCAGCTCACCCAAGGGTCGAACAAGCTCATCTAAGGTAGTTCTTATACTTATTTTTCACGAAAAAGCTATTGAGCTTATCCTCGAAGCTCTACAAGCAAGCTTTGTTATTTTAAAAGCCAACTGAAGCATCTTTGCCATTTCTGGGCCTCATTTTGAGCTCGTTTATGGTTTGATCTTAACTTTTGAACAACTGGTCGCACGGCGCTCGTCTTTTGCAAGCAGGCGTCCATCATTCATATCTAACGTCACTAAAAAAAAGAGCGAAGCTGTGCGAGAACTTCTTCTTGCCAAAACAAGCGTTAAACAGCCCTGAGATCCCCATTTTCCAGCTCCAAATAGGGGTCTTCAGCTTCGCTAAGAAGCTCCTGCAGCTCACCCAAGGATCGAACAAGCAAATCTAAGTTGGTTCTTAGACCTATTTTTTACGAGGAAGCTGATGAGTCTATCCACGAAGCTCTACAAGCAAGGTTTGTTAGTTTAAAAGCCAACTGAATCAACTTTGCTAGTTTTCGACCTCATTTTGAGCTGGTTTACGGTACGAGACAAAAATCTCGAACCACTGGTCGCACTGCTCTCATCATTTGCAAGCAGCTGACCATCATCCAAATCTAACTTCGCTATGATAAAAACGAAGCTGTGCGAGCATTCTTATATGCCGAAACAAGCGTTCTACAGCCCTGAGATCACCATTTTTCAGCTCAAACTGGGGGTCTTCAGCTTTGCTAAGTAGCTCCTGCAGCTCACGCAAGGGTTGAACAAGCTAATCTAAAGTAGTTCCTAGATCCATTTTTCACGAGAAAGCTATTGACCTTACCCTCGAAGCTCTACAAGCAAGCTTAGTTATTTTAAAAGCCAACTGAAGCACCTTTACCATTTCTGGGCCTCATTTTGAGCTCGTTTATGGTTTGGTCTTAACTTTTGAACAACTGGTCGCCCGGCGCTCGTCTTTTGCAAGCAGGCGTCCATCATCCATATCTAACATCGCTAAAATAAAAGCGAAGCTGTGCGAGCACTCTTTTATGCCGAAACAAGCGTTCAACAGCCCTGAGATCACATTTTTCAGATCAAACTGGGGGTCTTCAGCTTCGCTAAGTAGCTCCTGCAGCTAACCCAAGGGTCGAACAAGCCCATCTAAGGTAGTTCTTATACTTATTTTTCACGAAAAAGCTATTGAGCTTATCCTCGAAGCTCTACAAGCAAGCTTTGTTATTTTAAAAGCCAACTGAAGCATCTTTGCCATTTCTGGGCCTCATTTTGAGCTCGTTTATGGTTTGGTCTTAACTTTTGAACAACTGGTCGCACGGCGCTCGTCTTTTGCAAGCAGGCGTCCATCATTCATATCTAACATCGCTAAAATAAAAGCGAAGCTGTGCGAGCATTCTTATATGCCGAAACAAGCGTTCAACAGCCCTGAGATCACATTTTTCAGATCAAACTGGGGGTCTTCAGCTTCGCTAAGTAGCTCCTGCAGCTAACCCAAGGGTCGAACAAGCCCATCTAAGGTAGTTCTTATACTTATTTTTCACGAAAAAGCTATTGAGCTTATCCTCGAAGCTCTACAAGCAAGCTTTGTTAACTTAAAAGCCAACTGAATCAACTTTGCCAGTTTTCGACCTCATTTTGAGCTGTTTTACGGTAAGAGACAAAAAATCTCGAACCACTGGTGGCACTGCTCTCATCATTTGCAATCAGCTGACCATCATCCAAATCTAACTTCGCTATGACAAAAACGAAGCTGTGGGAGCATTCTTCTATGCCGAAACAAGCGTTCTA
Source organism: Symsagittifera roscoffensis (assembly GCF_963678635.1). Classification (NCBI taxonomy): domain Eukaryota; kingdom Metazoa; phylum Xenacoelomorpha; order Acoela; family Convolutidae; genus Symsagittifera; species Symsagittifera roscoffensis. Next base: position 88,318 of record NW_026971218.1, on the reverse strand, counting down.
CAGCCCTGAGATCACCATATTTCAGCTCAAACTGGGGGTCTTAAGCTTTGCTAAGTAGCTCCTGCAGGTCACCCAAGGGTCGAAAAAGCTCATCTAAGGTAATTCTTAGATTTTTTTTTCAGGAGAAACCTTTTGAGCTTATCCTCGAAGCTCTACAAGCAAGCTTTGTTATTATAAAAGTCAACTGAAGCATCTTTGACATTTCTGGGCCTCATTTTGAGCTCGCTTATGGTTCGGTCATAACTTTTGAACCACTGGTCGCACAGCGCTCGTCTTTTGCAAGCAGGCGTCCATCATCCATATCTAGCATCGCTAAAATAAAAGTGAAGCTGTAGTAGCTCCAAATAAGGGTCTTCAGCTTCGCTAAGAAGCTCCTGCAGCTCACCCAAGGATCGAACAAGCAAATCTAAGGTGTTTTTAGACCTATTTTTTACGAGGAAGCTGATGAGTCTATCCACGAAGCTCTAAAAGCAAGCTTTAATTATTTAAAAGCCAACTGAATCAACTTTGCCAGTTTTGGACCTCATTTTGAGCTGGTTTACGGCACGAGACAAAAATCTCGAACCGCTGGTCGCACTGCTCTCATCATTTGCAAGCAGCTGACCAACATCCAAATCTAACTTCGCTATGATAAAAAACGAAGCTGTGCGAGTACTCTTTTATGCCGAAACAAGCGTTCTACAGCCCTGAGACCCTCATTTTTTCAGCTCAAATTAGGGGTCTTCAGCTTCGCTAAGTAGATCCTGCAGCTCAGCCAAGGATCGAACAAGCAAATCTAAGGTGTTTCTTAGACCTATTTTTCACGAGAAAGCTATTGAGCTTATCCTCGAAGCTCTACAAGCAAGCTTTAACTATTTAAAAGCCAACTGAATCAACTTTGCCAGTTTTGTACCTCATTTTGAGCTGGTTTACGGTACGAGACAAAAATCTCGAACCACAGGTCGCACTGCTCTCATCTTTTGCAAGCAGCTGACCATCATCCAAATCTAACTTCGCTATGATAAAAAAGAAGCTGTGCGAGCACTCCTTTATGCCGAAACAAGCGTTCTGCAGCCCTCAGATCACATTTTTTCAGCTCAAACTGGGTGTCTCCAGCTTCGCTAAGTAGCTCCTGCAGGTCACCCAAGGATCGAACAAGCAAATCTAAGGTGGTTTTTAGACCTATTTTTCTAGGTCTATGAAGTCCTATTTTTCTAGGAACCTGATGAGTCTATCCACGAAGCTCTACAAGCAAGCTTTGTTAATTTAAAAGCCAACTGAATCAAGTTTTGGACCTCATTTTGAGCTGGTTTACGGTACGAGACAAAAATCTCGAACCGCTAGTCGCACTGCTCTCATCATTTGAAAGCAGCTGACCATCATCCAAATCTAACTTCGCTAAGATAAAAAAGAAGCTGTGCGAGTACTCCTTTATGCCGAAACAAGCGTTCTGCAGCCCTGAGATCACCATTTTTCAGCTCAAACTGGGGGTCCTCAGCTTCGCTAAGTAGCTCCTGCAGGTCACCCAAGGGTCTAAAAAGCTCATCTAAGTTAACTCTTAGATTTATTTTTCACGAGAAAGCTTTTGAGCTTATCTTCGAAGCTCTACAAGCAAGCTTTGTTAATATAAAAGTCAACTGAAGCATCTTTGCCATTTCTGGGCCTCATTTTGAGCTCGTTTATGGTTCGGTCATAACTTTTGAACCACTGGTCGCACAGCGCTCGTCTTTTGCAAGCAGGCGTCCATCATCCATATCTAACTTCTCTAAAAAAGAGCGAAGCTGGGCAAGCACTTCTTTTTGCCAAAACAAGCGTTATACAGCCCTGAGATCCCCATTTTCAGCTCAAAATAGGGGCTTCAGCTTCGCTAAGAAGCTCCTGCAGCTCACGCAAGGGTCGGAAAAGCTCATCTAAGGTGGTTTTTAGACTTAACTTTCACGAGATGGCTGATGAGCCTATCCACGAAGCTCTACAAACAAGCTTTGTTAGTTTAAAAGCCAACTGAGCACCTTGCCAGTTTGGACCTAATTTTTAGCTCGTCTACGGTTCGCGTCATATTTGTTGAACCAGTGGTCGCACAGCGCTCATTTTTTTGCAAGTAGCTCACCATCATCTATATCCTGTAAAATAAAAGCAAAGCTGCGTGACCTCTTCTTCATGCCGAAACACGCGTTCTACAGCCCTGAGATCCCCATTTTTCAGCTCCAAATAAGGGTCTTCAGCTTCGCTAAGAAGCTCCTGCAGCTCACCCAAGGATCGAACAAGCAAATCTAAGGTGTTTTTTAGACCTATTTTTTACAAGGAAGCTGATGAGTCTGTCCACGAAGCTCTACAAGCAAGCTTTGTTAATTTAAAAGCCAACTGAATCAAGTTTTGGACCTCATTTTGAGCTGGTTTACGGTACGAGACAAAAATCTCGAACCGCTGGTCGCACTGCTCTCATCATTTGCAAGCAGCTGACCAACATCCAAATCTAACTTCGCTATTATAAAAACGAAGCTGTGCGAGTACTCTTTTATGCCGAAACAAGCGTTCTGCAGCCCTGAGATCACCATTTTTTAGCTCAAACTGGGGGTCTTCAGCTTCGCTAAGTAGCTCCTGCAGGTCACCCAAGGATCGAACAAGCAAATCTATGGTGGTTTTTAACCCTATTTTTCACGAGGAACCTGATGAGTCTGTCCACGAAGCTCTACAAGCAAGCTTTGTTAATTTAAAAGCCAACTGAATCAAGTTTTGCACCTCATTTTGAGCTGGTTTACGGTACGAGACAAAAATCTCGAACCGCTAGTCGCACTGCTCTCATCATTTGCAAGCAGCTGACCAACATCCAAATCTAACTTCGCTATGATAAAAAAAAACGAAGCTGTGCGAGTACTCTTTTATGCCGAAACAAGCGTTCTACAGCCCTGAGACCTCCATTTTTTCAGCTCAAATAAGGGGTCTTCAGCTTCGCTAAGTAAATCCTGCAGCTCAGCCAAGGATCGAACAAGCAAATCTAAGGTGTTCTTAGACTTATTTTTCACGAGAAAGCTATTGAGCTTATCCTCGAAGCTCTACAAGCAAGCTTAGTTAACTTAAAAGCCAACTGAATCAACTTTATCAGTTTTGTACCTCATTTTGAGCTGGCTTACGGTACGAGACAAAAATCTCGAACCACAGGTCGCACTGCTCTCATCATTTGCAAGCAGCTGACCATCATCCAAATCTAACTTCGCTAAAATAAAAAAAAAGAAGCTGTGCGAGTACTCCTTTATGCCGAAACAAGCGTTCTGCAGCCCTGAGATCGCCATTTTTCAGCTCAAACTGGGGGTCCTCAGCTTCGCTAAGTAGCTCCTGCAGGTCACCCAAGGGTCTAAAAAGCTCATCTAAGGTAACTCTTAGATTTATTTTTCACGAAAAAGCTTTTGAGCTTATCCTCGAAGCTCTACAAGCAAGCTTTGTTAATATAAAAGTCAACTGAAGCATCTTTGCCATTTCTGGGCCTCATTTTGAGCTTGTTTATGGTTCGGTCATAACTTTTGAACCACTGGTCGCACAGCGCTCGTCTTTTGCAAGCAGGCGTCCATCATCCATATTTAAGTTCTCTAAAAAAGAGCGAAGCTGTGCAAGCACTTCTTTTTGCCAAAACAAGCGTTATACAGCCCTGAGATCCCCATTTTCAGCTCAAAGTAGGGGTCTTCAGTTTCGCTAAGTAACTCTTGCAGCTCAACCAAGAGTCGAAAAAGCTCATCTAAAGCAGTTCCTAGATCAAATTTTTATACGAAAAAGCTGATGAGCTTATCCTCGAAGCTCTACAGGCAAGCTTTAGTATTTTAAAAGCCAACTGAAGCATCTTTGCCATTTCTGGGCCTCATTTTGAGCTCGTTTATGTTTCGGTCATAACTTTTGAACCACTGGTCGCACAGCGCTCGTCTTTTACAAGCAGGCGTCTATCATCCATATCTAACTTCACTAAAAAAAGAGCGAAGCTGTGCGAGCCCTTCTTCCCAAAACAAGCGTTATACAGCCCTGAGATCCCCATTTTTCAGCTCCAAATAGGGGTCTTCAGCTTCGCCAAGAAGCTCCTGCAGCTCACCCAAGGATCGAAGAAGCAAATCTAAGTTGATTCTTAGACCTATTTTTCACGAGAAAGCTGATGAGTCTATCCACGAAGCTCTACAAGCAAGCTTTGTTAACTTAAAAGCCAACTGAATCACTTTTGCCAGTTTTGGACCTCATTTTGAGCTGGTTTACGGTACGAGACAAAAATCTCGAACCACTGGTCGCACTGCTCTCATCATTTGCAAGCAGCTGACCATCATCCAAATCTAACTTCGCTATGATTTAAACGAAGCTGTGCGAGCATTCTTCTATGCCGAAACAAGCGTTCTACAGCCCTGAGATCAGCATTTTTCAGCTCAAACTGGGGGTCTTCAGCTTCGCTAAGTAATTCCTGCAGCTCACCCAAGGGTCGAACAAGCTAATCTAAGGTAGTTCTTAGATTTATTTTTCACGAGAAAGCTATTGAGCTTACCCTTGAAGCTGTACAAGCAAGCTTTGTTATTTTAAAAGCCAACTGAAGCATCTTTACCATTTCGGGGCCTCATTTTGAGCTCGTTTATGGTTCGGTCATAACTTTTGAACCACTGGTCGCACAGCGCTCGTCATTTGCAAGCATGCGTCCATCATCCATATCTAACATCGCTAAAAAGAAAGCGAAGCTGTTCGAGCACTCTTTTATGCCGAAACAAGCGTTCAACAGCACTGAGATCACATTTTTCAGCTCAAACTGGGGGTCTTCAGCTTCGCTAAGTAGCTCCTGCAGCTCTCCCAAGGGTCCAACGAGCTCATCTGAGTTAATTTTTAGATTTTTTTTCACGAGGAAGCTGATGAGTTTATCCACGAAGCTCTACAAGCAAGCTTTGTTAACTTAAAAGCCAACTGAATCATTTTTGCCAGTTTTGGACCTCATTTTGAGCTGGTTTACGGTACGAGACAAAAATCTCGAACCACTGGTCGCACTGCTCTCATCATTTGCAAGCAGCTGACCATCATCCGAATCTAACTTCGCTATGATAAAAACAAAGCTGTGCGAGCATTCTTCTTTGCCGAAACAAGCGTTCTACAGCCCTGAGATCACCATTTTTCAGCTCAAACTGGGGGTCTTCAGCTTCGTTAAGTAGCTCCTGCAGCTCACCCATGGGTCGAACAAGCTAATCTAAGGTAGTTCTTAGATCTATTTTTCACGAGAAAGCTATTGAGCTTACCCTCGAAGCTCTACAAGCAAGCCTTGTTATTTTAAAAGCCAACTGAAGCATCTTTACCATTTCTGGGCCTCATTTTGAGCTCGTTTAAGGTTCGGTCATAACTTTTGAACCACTGGTTGCACAGCGCTCGTCTTTTGCAAGCATCGTCATCAACCATATCTAACATCGCTAAAATAAAAGCGAAGCTGTGCGAGCACTCTTTTATGCCGAAAAAAGCGTTCAACAGCCCTGAGATCTCATTTTTCAGCTCAAACTGGCGGTCTTCAGCTTCGCTAAGTAGCTCCTGCAGCTCACCCAAGGGTCGACAAGCTCATCTAAGGTAGTTATTATACTTATTTTTCACAAAAAGCTATTGAGCTTATCCTCGAAGCTCTACAAGCAAGCTTTGTTATTTTAAAAGCCAACTGAAGCATCTTTACCATTTCGGGGCCTCATTTTGAGCTCGTTTATGGTTCGGTCTTAACTTTTGAACCACTGGTCGCACAGCGCTCGTCATTTGCAAGCATGCGTCCATCATCCATATCTAACATCGCTAAAATAAAAACGAAGCTGTGCGAGCACTCTTTTATGCCGAAACAAGCGTTCAACAGCACTGAGATCACATTTTTCAGCTCAAACTGGGGGTCTTCAGCTTCGCTAAGTAGCTCCTGCAGCTCACCCAAGGGTCCAACGAGCTCATCTGAGTTAATTTTTAGATTTTTTTTCACGAGGAAGCTGATGAGTCTATCCACGAAGCTCTACAAGCAAGCTTTGTTAACTTAAAAGCCAACTGAATCATTTTTTACCAGTTTTGGACCTCATTTTGAGCTGGTTTACGGTACGAGACAAAAATCTCGAACCACTGGTCGCACTGCTCTCATCATTTGCAAGCAGCTGACCATCATCCGAATCTAACTTCGCTATGATAAAAACAAAGCTGTGCGAGCATTCTTCTATGCCGAAACAAGCGTTCTACAGCCCTGAGATCACCATTTTTCAGCTCAAACTGGGGGTCTTCAGCTTCGTTAAGTAGCTCCTGCAGCTCACCCAAGGGTCGAACAAGCTAATCTAAGGTAGTTCTTAGATCTATTTTTCACGAGAAAGCTATTGAGCTTACCCTCGAAGCTCTACAAGCAAGCCTTGTTATTTTAAAAGCCAACTGAAGCATCTTTACCATTTCTGGGCCTCATTTTGAGCTCGTTTAAGGTTCGGTCATAACTTTTGAACCACTGGTCGCACAGCGCTCGTCTTTTGCAAGCAGGCGTCATCAACCATATCTAACATCGCTAAAATAAAAGCGAAGCTGTGCGAGCACTCTTTTATGCCGAAACAAGCGTTCAACAGCCCTGAGATCACATTTTTCAGCTCAAACTGGCGGTCTTCAGCTTCGCTAAGTAGCTCCTGTAGCTCACCCAAGGGTCGAAGAAGCTCATCTAAGGTAGTTATTATACTTATTTTTCACAAAAAGCTATTGAGCTTATCCTCGAAGCTCTACAAGCAAGCTTTGTTATTTTAAAAGCCAACTGAAGCATCTATGCCATTTCTGGACCTCATTTTGAGCTCGTTTATGGTTTGGTCTTAACTTTTGAACAACTGGTCGCACGGCGCTCGTCTTTTGCAAGCAGGCGTCCATCATTCATATCTAACGTCACTAAAAAAAAGAGCGAAGCTGTGCGAGAACTTCTTCTTGCCAAAACAAGCGTTAAACAGCCCTGAGATCCCCATTTTCCAGCTCCAAATAAGGGTCTTCAGCTTCGCTAAGAAGCTCCTACAGCTGACCCAAGGATCGAACAAGCAAATCTAAGGTGGTTTTTAGACCAATTTTTCACGAGGAAGCTGATGAGTCTATCCACGAAGCTCTACAAGCCAGCATTGTTAATTTAAAAGCCAACTGAATCAACTTTGCCAGTTTTGGACCTCATTTTGAGCTGGTTTACGGTACGAGACAAAAATCTCGAACCGCTGGTCGCACTGCTCTCATCATTTGGAAGCAGCTGACCAACATCCAAATCTAACTTCGCTATAATAAAAACGAAGCTGTGCGAGTACTCTTTTATGCCGAAACAAGCGTTCTACAGCCCTGAGATCACCATTTTTCAGCTCAAGCTGGGGGTCTTCAGCTTCGCTAAGTAGCTCCTGCAGCTCACCCAAGGGTCGAACAAGCTCATCTAAGGTAGTTATTATACTTATTTTTGCACGAAAAAGCTATTGAGCTTATCCTCGAAGCTCTAAAAGCAAGCTTTGGTATTTTAAAAGCCAACTGAAGCATCTTTTCCATTTCTGGGCCTCACTTTCAGCTCGTTTATGGTTTGGTCTTAACTTTTGAACAACTGGTCGCACGGCGCTCGTCTTTTGCAAGCAGGCGTCCATCATTCATATCTAACTTCACTAAAAAAAGAGCGAAGCTGTGCGAGAACTTCTTCTTGCCAAAACAAGCGTTATACAGCCCTGAGATCCCCATTTTCCAGCTCCAAATAAGGGTCTTCAGCTTCGCTATGAAGCTCCTGCAGCTGACCCAAGGATCGATCAAGCAAGCATTGTTAATTTAAAAGCCAACTGAATCAACTTTGTCAGTTTTGGACCTCATTTTGAGCTGGTTTACGGTACGAGACAAAAATCTCGAACCGCTGGTCGCACTGCTCTCATCATTTGCAAGCAGCTGACCAACATCCAAATCTAACATCGCTAAAATAAAAGCGAAGCTGTGCGAGCCCTCTTTTATGCCGAAACAAGCGTTCTACAGCCCTGAGATCCCCATTTTTCAGCTCAAAATAGGGGTCTTCAGCTTCGCTAAGTAGCTCCTGCAGCTCACGCAAGGGTCGGAAAAGCTCATCTAAGGTGATTTTTAGACTTAATTTTCATGAGATGGCTGATGAGCCTATCCACGAAGCTCTACAAAGAAGCTTTGTTAGTTTAAAAGCCAACTGAGCACCTTGCCAGTTTTGGACCTAATTTTTAGCTCGTCTACGGTTCGGGTCATATTTGTTGAACCAGTGGTCGCACAGCGCTCATTTTTTTGCTAGCAGCTCACCATCATCCATATCCTACCTCGCTAAAATAAAAAAGAAAAGCTGCGCGACCTCTTCTTCATGCCGAATAACGCGTTCTACAGCCCTGAGATCCCCAATTTTGAGCTCAAAATAAGGGTATTCAGCTTCGCTAAGTACCTCCTGCAGGTCACCCAACTGTCGAACGAGCTCATCTAAGGTAGTTCTTAGACCTATTTTTTACGAAAAAACTTATGAACATATCCACGAAGCTCTACAAGCAAGCTTTGTCATTTTAAAAGCCAACTAAAGCAACTTTGCCAATTTTGGACCTCATTTGGAGCTTGTTTAGGGTTCGGGTCATAACTTTTGAACCACTGGTTGCACAGCGATTATCTTTTGCAAGCAGCTGACATTCATCCATACCTAATTTAGCTAAAATAAAAACGAAGCTGTGCAAGCACTTCTACATGCAAGAACAAGCGTTCAACAGCACTGATACCCCCCTTTTGCAAGCTTTGTTATTTTAAAAGCCAACTGAAGCATCTTTACCATTTCGGGGCCTCATTTTGAGCTCGTTTATGGTTCGGTCATAACTTTTGAACCACTGGTCGCACAGCGCTCGTCATTTGCAAGCATGCGTCCATCATCCATATCTAACATCGCTAAAAAGAAAGCGAAGCTGTGCGAGCACTCTTTTATGCCGAAACAAGCGTTCAACAGCACTGAGATCACATTTTTCAGCTCAAACTGGGGGTCTTCAGCTTCGCTAAGTAGCTCCTGCAGCTCTCCCAAGGGTCCAACGAGCTCATCTGAGTTAATTTTTAGATTTTTTTTCACGAGGAAGCTGATGAGTTTATCCACGAAGCTCTACAAGCAAGCTTTGTTAACTTAAAAGCCAACTGAATCAACTTTGCCAGTTTTGGACCTCATTTTGAGCTGGTTTACGGTACGAGACAAAAATTTCGAACCGCTGGTCGCACTGCTCTCATCATTTGGAAGCAGCTGACCAACATCCAAATCTAACTTCGCTATAATAAAAACGAAGCTGTGCGAGTACTCTTTTATGCCGAAACAAGCGTTCAACAGCACTGAGATCACATTTTTCAGCTCAAACTGGGGGTCTTCAGCTTCGCTAAGTAGCTCCTGCAGCTCACCCAAGGGTCCAACGAGCTCATCTGAGTTAATTTTTAGATTTTTTTTCACGAGGAAGCTGATGAGTCTATCCACGAAGCTCTACAAGCAAGCTTTGTTAACTTAAAAGCCAACTGAATCATTTTTTACCAGTTTTGGACCTCATTTTGAGCTGGTTTACGGTACGAGACAAAAATCTCGAACCACTGGTCGCACTGCTCTCATCATTTGCAAGCAGCTGACCATCATCCGAATCTAACTTCGCTATGATAAAAACAAAGCTGTGCGAGCATTCTTCTATGCCGAAACAAGCGTTCTACAGCCCTGAGATCACCATTTTTCAGCTCAAACTGGGGGTCTTCAGCTTCGTTAAGTAGCTCCTGCAGCTCACCCAAGGGTCGAACAAGCTAATCTAAGGTAGTTCTTAGATCTATTTTTCACGAGAAAGCTATTGAGCTTACCCTCGAAGCTCTACAAGCAAGCCTTGTTATTTTAAAAGCCAACTGAAGCATCTTTACCATTTCTGGGCCTCATTTTGAGCTCGTTTAAGGTTCGGTCATAACTTTTGAACCACTGGTCGCACAGCGCTCGTCTTTTGCAAGCAGGCGTCATCAACCATATCTAACATCGCTAAAATAAAAGCGAAGCTGTGCGAGCACTCTTTTATGCCGAAACAAGCGTTCAACAGCCCTGAGATCACATTTTTCAGCTCAAACTGGCGGTCTTCAGCTTCGCTAAGTAGCTCCTGCAGCTCACCCAAGGGTCGAACAAGCTCATCTAAGGTAGTTATTATACTTATTTTTCACAAAAAGCTATTGAGCTTATCCTCGAAGCTCTACAAGCAAGCTTTGTTATTTTAAAAGCCAACTGAAGCATCTATGCCATTTCTGGACCTCATTTTGAGCTCGTTTATGGTTTGGTCTTAACTTTTGAACAACTGGTCGCACGGCGCTCGTCTTTTGCAAGCAGGCGTCCATCATTCATATCTAACGTCACTAAAAAAAAGAGCGAAGCTGTGCGAGAACTTCTTCTTGCCAAAACAAGCGTTAAACAGCCCTGAGATCCCCATTTTCCAGCTCCAAATAAGGGTCTTCAGCTTCGCTAAGAAGCTCCTACAGCTGACCCAAGGATCGAACAAGCAAATCTAAGGTGGTTTTTAGACCAATTTTTCACGAGGAAGCTGATGAGTCTATCCACGAAGCTCTACAAGCCAGCATTGTTAATTTAAAAGCCAACTGAATCAACTTTGCCAGTTTTGGACCTCATTTTGAGCTGGTTTACGGTACGAGACAAAAATCTCGAACCGCTGGTCGCACTGCTCTCATCATTTGGAAGCAGCTGACCAACATCCAAATCTAACTTCGCTATAATAAAAACGAAGCTGTGCGAGTACTCTTTTATGCCGAAACAAGCGTTCTACAGCCCTGAGATCACCATTTTTCAGCTCAAGCTGGGGGTCTTCAGCTTCGCTAAGTAGCTCCTGCAGCTCACCCAAGGGTCAAACAAGCTAATCTAAGGTAGTTCTTAGACCTATTTTTGCACGAAAAAGCTATTGAGCTTATCCTCGAAGCTCTAAAAGCAAGCTTTGGTATTTTAAAAGCCAACTGAAGCATCTTTTCCATTTCTGGGCCTCACTTTCAGCTCGTTTATGGTTTGGTCTTAACTTTTGAACAACTGGTCGCACGGCGCTCGTCTTTTGCAAGCAGGCGTCCATCATTCATATCTAACTTCACTAAAAAAAGAGCGAAGCTGTGCGAGAACTTCTTCTTGCCAAAACAAGCGTTATACAGCCCTGAGATCCCCATTTTCCAGCTCCAAATAAGGGTCTTCAGCTTCGCTATGAAGCTCCTGCAGCTGACCCAAGGATCGATCAAGCAAGCATTGTTAATTTAAAAGCCAACTGAATCAACTTTGTCAGTTTTGGACCTCATTTTGAGCTGGTTTACGGTACGAGACAAAAATCTCGAACCGCTGGTCGCACTGCTCTCATCATTTGCAAGCAGCTGACCAACATCCAAATCTAACATCGCTAAAATAAAAGCGAAGCTGTGCGAGCCCTCTTTTATGCCGAAACAAGCGTTCTACAGCCCTGAGATCCCCATTTTTCAGCTCAAAATAGGGGTCTTCAGCTTCGCTAAGTAGCTCCTGCAGCTCACGCAAGGGTCGGAAAAGCTCATCTAAGGTGATTTTTAGACTTAATTTTCATGAGATGGCTGATGAGCCTATCCACGAAGCTCTACAAAGAAGCTTTGTTAGTTTAAAAGCCAACTGAGCACCTTGCCAGTTTTGGACCTAATTTTTAGCTCGTCTACGGTTCGGGTCATATTTGTTGAACCAGTGGTCGCACAGCGCTCATTTTTTTGCTAGCAGCTCACCATCATCCATATCCTACCTCGCTAAAATAAAAAAGAAAAGCTGCGCGACCTCTTCTTCATGCCGAATAACGCGTTCTACAGCCCTGAGATCCCCAATTTTGAGCTCAAAATAAGGGTATTCAGCTTCGCTAAGTACCTCCTGCAGGTCACCCAACTGTCGAACGAGCTCATCTAAGGTAGTTCTTAGACCTATTTTTTACGAAAAAACTTATGAACATATCCACGAAGCTCTACAAGCAAGCTTTGTCATTTTAAAAGCCAACTAAAGCAACTTTGCCAATTTTGGACCTCATTTGGAGCTTGTTTAGGGTTCGGGTCATAACTTTTGAACCACTGGTTGCACAGCGATTATCTTTTGCAAGCAGCTGACATTCATCCATACCTAATTTAGCTAAAATAAAAACGAAGCTGTGCAAGCACTTCTACATGCAAGAACAAGCGTTCAACAGCACTGATACCCCCCTTTTGCAGCTCAAAATAGGGGTCTTCAGCTTCGCTAAGTAGATCCTGCAGCTCAGCCTAGGGTCAAACAAAGTCAACTATGGTAGTTCTTAGACTTTTTTGGTTCACGAGAAAGCTGATGAGCTTATCCACGAAGCTCTACAAGCAAGCTTTGTTAATTAATTTGTTAATTAAAAATCCAACTAAAGCAACTTTGCCAGTTTTGGACGTCATTTCGAGCCTGTTTACGGTTCGGGTCATAAGTTTCGAACCACTGGTTGCACAGAGGTCATATTTTGCAAGCAGCTGACCATCATCCATATCTGACTCCGCTAAAAAAAAACGAAACTGTGCGAGCACTCCTTTATGCCGAAACAAGCGTTCTACAGCCCTGAGATCCCCATTTTTCAGCTCAAAGTAGGGGTCTTCAGTTTCGCTAAGTAACTCTTGCAGCTCAACCAAGAGTCGAAAAAGCTCATCTAAAGTAGTTCATAGATCAAATTTTTATACCAGAAAGCTGATGAGCTTATCCTCGAAGCTCTACAGGCAAGCTTTGTTATTTTAAAAGCCAACTGAAGCATCTTTGCCATTTCTGGGCCTCATTTTGAGCTCGTTTATGTTTCGGTCATAACTTTTGAACCACTGGTCGCACAGGCGTCCATAATCAATATCTAACATCGCTAAAATAAAAGCGAAGCTGTGCGAGCACTCTTTTATGCCGAAACAAGCGTTAAACAGCCCCGAGATCCCCATTTTTTCAGCTCAAACTGGGGGTCTTCAGCTTGGCTAAGAGGCTCCTGCAGCTGACCCAAGAATCGAACAAGCAAATCAAAGGTGGTTCTTGAGCTTAATTTCCACGAGGAAGCTGATGAGTTTATCCACAAAGCTTTTCAAGCAAGCTTTGTTAATTTAAAAGCCAACTGAAACAACTTTGCCAGTTTTGGACCTCATTTTGACCTGGTTTACGGTACGAGACAAAAATCTCGAACCGCTGGTCGCACTGCTCTCATCATTTGCAAGCAGCTGACCATCATCCAAATCTAACTTCGCTTTTATAAAAACGAAGCTGTGCGAGCACTCTTTTTTGCCGAAACAAGCGTTCTACAGCCCTGAGATCACCATTTTTCAGCTCAAACTGGGGGTCTTCAGCTTCGCTAAGTAGCTCCTGCAGCTCACCCAAGGGTCGAACAAGCTAATCTAAGGTAGTTCCTAGACTTATTTTTCACGAAAAAGCTATTGAGTTTATCCTTAAAGCTCTAAAAGCAAGCTTTGTTATTTTAAAAGCCAAATGAAGCATCTTTGCCATTTCTGGGCCTCATTTTGAGCTCTCTTATGGATCGGTCATAACTTTTGAACCACTGGTCGCACAGCGCTCGTCTTTTGCAAGCAGGCGTCCATCATCAATATCTAACATCACTAAAATAAAAGCGAAGCTGTGTGAGCACTCTTTTACGCCGAAACAAGCGTTCTACAGCCCTGAGACCCCCATTCTTTCAGCTCAAAGTAGGGATCTTCAGCTTCGCTAAGTAGATCCTGCAGCTCAGCCAAGGATCGAACAAGCAAATCTAAGGTGGTTCTTAGACCTTATTTTTCACGAGAAAGCTGATGAGTCTATCCACGAAGCTCTATAAGCAAGCTTTGTTAACTTGAAAGCCAACTGAATCAACTTTGCCAGTTTTGTACCTCATTTTGAGCCTGTTTACGGTACGAGACAAAAATCTCGAATCACAGGTCGCACTGCTCTCATCATTAGCTTTTGAGAGCAGCTGACATTCATCCATACCTAATTTAGCTTAAAAAAAACGAAGCTGTGCAAGCACTTCTACATGCGAGAACAAGCGTTCAACAGCACTGATACCCCCTTTTTCAGCTCAAAATAGGGGTCTTCAGCTTCGCTATGTAAATCCTGCAGCTCAGCCTAGGGTCAAACAAGCTCATCTATGGTGGTTCTTAGACTTTTTTGGTTCACGAGAAAGCTGATGAGCTTATCCACGAAGCTCTACAAGCAAGCGTTGTTAATTAAAAATCCAACTAAAGCAACTATGCCAGTTTTGGACCTCATTTTGAGCCTGTTTACGGTTCGGGTCATAAGTTTCGAACCACTGGTTGCACAGCGGTCGAATTTTGCAAGCAGCTGACCATTATCCATATCTAACTTAAAAAACGAAACTATGCGAGCACTCCTTATGCCGAAACAAGCGTTCTACAGCCCTGAGATCCCCATTTTTCAGCTCAAAATAGGGGTCTTCAGTTTCGCTAAGTAACTCTTGCAGCTCAACCAAGAGTCAAAAAAGCTCATCTAAAGTGGTTCATAGATCAAATTTTTATACGAGAAAGCTAATGAGCTTACCCTCGAAGCTCTACAAGCAAGCTTTGTTATTTTAAAAGCCAACTGAAGCATCTTTGCCCTTTCTGGGCCTCATTTTGAGCTCGTTTTTGGTTCGGTCAAAACTTTTGAACCACTGGTCGCACAGCAATCGTCTTTTGCAAGCAGGCGTCCATCATCCATATAACATCGCTAAAATAAAAGCGAAGCTGTGCGAGCACTCTTTTATGCCGAAACAAGCGTTAAACAGCCCCGAGATCCCATTTCTTCAGCTCAAACTGGGGGTCTTCAACTTCGCTAAGAAGCTCCTGCAGCTGACCCAAGGATCGAACAAGCAAATCAAAGGTGGTTCTTAGACATACTTTTTACGAGGAAGCTGATGAGTTTATCCACGAAGCTCTACAAGCAAGCTTTGTTAATTTAAAAGCCAACTGAATCAAATTTGCCAGTTTTGGACCTCATTTTGAGCTGGTTTACGGTACGAGACAAAAACCTCGAACCGATGGTCGCACTGCTCTTATCATTTGCAAGCAGCTGACCATTATCCAAATCTAACTTCGCTAAGATAAAAACGAAACTGTGCGAGCACTCCTTCATGCCGAAACAAGCGTTCTACAGCCCTGAGATCCCCATTTTTCAGCTGAAATAGGGGTCTTGAGTTTCGCTAAGTAACTCTTGCAGCTCCACCAAGAGTCGAAAAAGCTCATCTAAAAAGATTCTTAGATCAAATTTTTATACGAGAAAGCTAATGAGCTTATCCTCAAAGCTCTACAAGCAAGATTTGTTATTTTAAAAGCCAACTGAAGCATCTTTGCCCTTTCTGGGCCTCATTTTGAGCTCGTTTTTGGTTCGGTCAAAACTTTTGAACCACTGGTCGCACAGCGCTCGTCTTTTGCAAGCAGGCGTCCATCATCCATATCTAACATCGCTAAAATAAAAGCGAAGCTGTGCGAGCACTCTTTTATGCCGAAACAAGCGTTAAACAGCCCTGAGATCCCCATTTTTTCAGCTCAAACTGGGGGTCTTCAGCTTCGCTAAGAAGCTCCTGCAGCTGACCCAAGGATCGAACAAGCAAATCAAAGGTGATTCTTAAACTTAATTTTCACGAGAAAGCTGATGAGTTTATCCACGAAGCTCTACAAGCAAGCTTTGTTAACTTAAAAGCCAACTGAATCATTTTTGCCAGTTTTGGACCTCATTTTGAGCTGGTTTACGGTACGAGACAAAAATCTCGAACCGCTGGTGGCACTGCTCTCATTATTTGCAAGCAGCTGACCATCATCCAAATCTAACTTCGCTTTTATAAAAACGAAGCTGTGCGAGCACTCTTTTCTGCCGAAACAAGCGTTCTACAGCCCTGATATCACCATTTTTTAGCTCAAACTGGGGGTCTTCATCGGAACTTTTGAACCACTGGTCGCACAGCGCTCGTCTTTTGCAAGCAGGCGTCCATCATCGAATTCTAACATCACTAAAATAAAAGCGAAGCTGTGTGAGCACTCTTTTATGCCGAAACAAGCGTTCTACGGCCCTGAGATCTCCATTTTTCAGCTCAAAGAAGGGGTCTTCAGCTTCGCTAAATACCTCCTGCAGCTTACCCAAGTGTCTAACGAGCTCATCTGAGGTAGTTCTTAGATATATTTTTCACGAGAAAGCTGATGAGTTTATCTCCGAAGCTCTACGAGCAAGTTTTGTTGATTTAAAAGACAACTGAATTAACTTTACCAGTTTGTGACCTCATTTTGAATTCATTTACGGTTTGGGTCATAACTTTTGAACCACAAGTTGAACAGCTTCAATCTTTTGCAAGCAGCTGAACATTATCTAGATCTGACTTCGCTAATATAACAGCAAAGCTGTGCAAGCACTTCTTCTTGCCGAAACAAGCGTTCTACAGCTGTGAGATCCCCATTTTTCAGCTGAAAATAGGGGTCTTCAGCTTCGCTAAGTACCTCCTGCAGCTCACCCAAGTGTCGAACGAGCTCATCTAAAGTAGTTCTTAGACCTTTTTTTTACAGGAAAGCTGATGGGTTTATCTCCGAAGCTCTACGAGCAAGCTTTGTTGATTTAAAAGCCAACTGAAGCAACTTTACCGGTTTGGGACCACATTTTGAGCTCGTTTACGGTTCGAGTGATAACTTTTGAACCACAAGTTGCACAGCTTCCAAGGTTTGCAATCAGCTGGCCATTATCTTGATTCGACTTCCTTACTATAAAAGCGAAGCTGGGCGAGCGTTCTTCATGCCGAAACAAGCGTTTTACAGCCCTGAGATCCCCATTTTTCAGCTGAAAATAGGGGTCTTCAGTTTCGCTAAGTAACTCTTGCAGCTCCACCAAGAGTCAAAAAAGCTCATCTAAAAAGATTCTTAGATCAAATTTTTATACGAGAAAGCTAATGAGCTTATCCTCAAAGCTCTACAAGCAAGACTTGTTATTTTAAAAGCCAACTGAAGCATCTTTGCCATTTCTGGGCCTCATTTTGAGCTCGTTTATGGTTCGGTCATTAGTTTTTTGCAAGCAGGCGTCCATCATCTATATCTAACATCGCTAAAATTAAAGCGAAGCTGTGCGAGCACTCTTTTATGCCGAAACAAGCTTTAAACAGCCCTGAGATCCCCATTTTTTCAGCTCAAACTGGGGGTCTTCAGCTTCGCTAAGAAGCTCCTGCAGCTGACCCAAGGATCGAACAAGCAAATCAAAGGTTATTCTTAGACTTAATTTTCACGAGAAAGCTGATGAGTTTATCCACGAAGCTCTACAAGCAAGCTTTGTTAACTTAAAAGCCAACTGAATCAATTTTGCCAGTTTTGGACCTCATTTTGAGCTGGTTTACGGTACGAGACAAAAATCTCGAACCGCTGGTCGCACTGCTCTCATCATTTGCATGCAGCTGACCATCATCCAAATCTAACTTCGCTTTTTTAAAAACGAAGCTGTGCGAGCACTCTTTTATGCCGAAACAAGCGTTCTACATCCCTGAGATCACCATTTTTTAGCTCAAACTGGGGGTCTTCAGCTTCGCTAAGTAGATCCTGCAGCTCAGCCAAGGATCGAACAAGCAAATCTAAGGAGGTTCTTAGACCTTATTTTCACGAGAAAGCTGATGAGTCTATCCACGAAGCTCTAAGGCAAGCTGTGTTATTTTAAAAGCCAACTGAAGCATCTTTGCCATTTCTGGGCCTCATTTAGAGCTCTCTTATGGATCGGTCATAACTTTTGAACCACTGGTCGCACAGCGCTCGTCTTTTGCAAGCAGGCGTCCATCATCAATATCTAACATCGCTAAAATAAAAGCGAAGCTGTGCGAGCACTCTTTTATGCCGAAACAAGCGTTCTACGGCCCTGAGATCCCCATTTTTCAGCTCAAAGAAGTGGTCTTCGGCTTCGCTAAATACCTCCTGCAGCTCACCCAAGTGTCTCTGACGAGCTCATCTGAGGTAGTTCTTAGATATATTTTTCACGAGAAAGATGGTGAATTTATCTCCGAAGCTCTACGAGCAAGTTTTGTTGATTTAAAAGACAACTGAAGCAACTTTACCAGCTTGTGACCTCATTTTGAGCTCGTTTACGGTTCAGGTCATAACTTTTGAACCACAAGTTGAACAGCTTCAATCTTGTGCAAGCAGCTGAACATTATCTAGATCTGACTTCGCTAATATAAAAGAGAAGCTGTGCGAGCACTTATTTATGCCAAAACAAGCGTTTTACAGCCCTGAGATACCCATTTTTCAGCTGAAAATAGGGGACTTCAGTTTCGCTAAGTACCTCTTGCAGCTCACCCAAAAGTCAAACGAGCTCATCTAAGGTAGTTCTTAGACCTATTTTTCATGAGAAAGCTGATGAATTTATCTGCGAAGCTCTAAGAGCAAGCTTTGTTGATTTGAATGCCAACAGAAGCAACTTTACCAGTTTGGGACCTCATTTTGAGCTCGTTTACGGTTCGGGTCGTAACTTTTGAACCACAAGTTGCACAGCTTCCATCTTTTACAAGCAGCTGACCATTATCTTGATCTGACTTCGCTAATATAAAGAAAAAGCTGTGCGAGAACGACTTTACGCCAAAACAAGCGTTTTACAGCCCTGAGATACCCATTTTTCAGCTGAAAATAGGGGTCTTCAGCTTCGCTAAGTACATCCTGCAGTTCACCCAAGTATCGAACGAGCTCATCTAAGGTAGTTCTTAGACATAATTTTCATGAGAAAGCTGATGAGTTTATCTCCGAAGCTCTACAAGCAAGCTTTGTTGATTTAAAAGCCAACTGAAACAACTTCACCAGATTGGGACCTCATTTTGAGCTCGTTTACGGTTCGAGTCATAACTTTTGAACCACAAGTTGCACAGCGTCCATCTTTTGCAGGCAGCTGACCATTATCTAGATCTTACTTCGCTAATATAAAAAAAGAAGCTCTGCGAGCACTTATTTATGCCAAAACCAGCGTTTTACAGCCCTGAGATCCCCATTTTTCAGCTGAAAATAGGGGTCTTCAGCTTCGCTAAGTACCTCCTGCAGCTCACCCACGTATCGAACCAGTTAATCTAAGTTAGTTCTTAGTTTTATTTTTGACGAGAAAGCTGATGAGTTTATCTCCGAAGCTCTACGACAAGCTTTGTTGATTTAAAAGCCAACTGAAGCAACTTTACCAGTTTGGGACCTCAATTTGAGCTCGTTTACGGTTCGGGTCATAACTTTTGAACCACAAGTTGCACAGCTTCCATCTTTTGCAAGCAGCTGACCCTTATCTAGATCTGACTTCGCTAAAATAAAAGCGAAGCTGTGCGAGCACTTCTTGATGCCAAAACAAGCGTTTTACAGCCCTGAAATCCCCATTTTTCAGCTGACAATAGGGGTATTCAGCTTCGCTAAGTACCTCCTGCAGCTCACCCAAGTATCGAGCGAGCGCTTCTAAGGTAGTTCTTAGACCTATTCCTTACGAGAAAGCTGATGAATTTATCTCCGAAGCTCTACAAGCAAGCTTTGTTGATTTAAAAGCCAACTGAAGCAACTTTACCAGATTGGGACCGCAATTTGAGCTCGTTTACGGTTCGGGTCATAACTTTTGAACCACAAGTTGCACAGCTTCCATTTTTTTGCAAGCAGCTGACCCTCATCTAGATCTGACTTCGCTAATTTGGAAGAGAAGCTGTGCGAGCACGACTTTATGCCCAAAGATGCATTTTACATCCCTGAGATCCCCATTTTTCAGCTGAAAATAGAGGTGTTCAGCTTCGCTAAGTACCTCCTGCAGCTCACCCAAGTATCGAACCAGCTCATCTAAGGTAGTTATTAATTTTATGTTTGACGAGAAAGCTGATGAGTTTATCTCCGAAGCTCTACGAGCAAGCTTTGTTGATTTAAAAGCCTACTGAAGCAACTTTACCAGTTTGGAACCTCATTTTGAGCTCGTTTACGGTTCGGGTCATAACTTTTGAACCACAAGTTGCACAGCTTCCATCTTTTGCAAGCAGCTGATCATTATCTAGATCTGACTTCGCTAATATAGAAGAGAAGCTGTGCGAGCTTTTCTTCATGCCAAAACAAGCGTTTTACAGCCCTGAGATTCCCATTTTTCAGCCCACAATAGGGGTTTTCAGCTTCGCTAAATACCTCCTGCAGCTCACCCAAGTGTCGAACGAGCTCATCTAAGGTAGTTCTTAGACCTGTTTTTCATGAGGAAGCTGATGAATATATCTCCGAAGCTCTACGAGCAAGCTTTGTTGATTTAAAAGCCAACAGAAGCAACTTTACCAGTTTGGGACCTCATTTTGAGCTCGTTTACGGTTCGGGTCATAACTTTTGAACCACAAGTTGCACAGCTTCCATCTTTTGCAAGCAGCTGATCATTATCTAGATCTGACTTCGCTAATTTAGAAGAGAAGCTGTGCGAGCTTTTCTTCATGCCAAAACAAGCGTTTTACAGCCCTGAGATTCCCATTTTTCAGCCCACAATAGGGGTTTTCAGCTTCGCTAAATACCTCCTGCAGCTCACCCAAGTGTCGAACGAGCTCATCTAAGGTAGTTCTTAGACCTGTTTTTCATGAGGAAGCTGATGAATATATCTCCGAAGCTCTACGAGCAAGCTTTGTTGATTTAAAAGCCAACAGAAGCAACTTTACCAGTTTGGGACCTCATTTTGAGCTCGTTTACGGTTCGGGTCGTAACTTTTGAACCACAATTTGCACAGCTTCCATCTTTTGCAAGCAGCTGACCATTATCTGGATCTGACTTTGCTTATGGAAAAGAGAAGCTGTGCGAGCACTTCTTTATGCCAAAACAAGCGTTTTACAGCCCTGATATCCCCATTTTTCAGCTGAAAATAGGGGTCTTCAGCTTCGCTAAGTACCTCCTGCAGCTCACCCAAGTATCGAACGAGCGCATCTAAGGTAGTTCTTAGACCTATTCCTTACGAGAAAGCTGATGAATTTATCTCCGAAGCTCTATGAGCAAGCTTTGTTGATTTAAAAGCCAACTGAAGCAACTTTACCAGTTTGGAACCTCATTTTGAGCTCGTTTACGGTTCGGGTCATAACTTTTGAACCACAAGTTGCACAGCTTCCATCTTTTGCAAGCAGCTGATCATTATCTAGATCTGACTTCGCTAATTTAGAAAAGAAGCTGTTGGAGCACTTCTTTTTGCCAAAACAAGCGTTTTACAGCCCTGAGATCCCCATTTTTCAGCCCACAATAGGGGTTTTCAGCTTCGCTAAATACCTCCTGCAGCTCACCCAAGTGTCGAACGAGCTCATCTAAGGTAGTTCTTAGACTTATTTTTCAAGAGGAAGCTGATGAATTTATCTCCGAAGCTCTACGAGCAAGCTTTGTTGATTTAAAAGCCAACAGAAACAACTTTACCAGTTTGGGACCTCATTTTGAGCTCGTTTACGGTTCGGGTCGTAACTTTTGAACCACCATTTGCACAGCTTCCATCTTTTGCAAGCAGCTGACCATTTTCTGTATCTGACTTTGCTTATAGAGAAGAGAAGCTGTGCGAGCACTTCTTTATGCCAAAACAAGCGTTTTACAGCCCTGATATCCCCATTTTTCAGCTGAAAATAGGGGTCTTCAGCTTCGCTAAGTACCTCCTGCAGCTCACCCAAGTATCGAACGAGCGCATCTAAGGTATTTCTTAGACCTATTCCTTACGAGAAAGCTGATGATTTTATCTCCGAAGCTCTATGAGCAAGCTTTGTTGATTTAAAAGCCAACTGAAGCAACTTTACCAGTTTGGAACCTCATTTTGAGCTCGTTTACGGTTCGGGTCATAACTTTTGAACCACAAGTTGCACAGCTTCCATCTTTTGCAAGCAGCTGATCATTATCTAGATTTGACTTCGCTAATTTAGAAAAGAAGCTGTTGGAGCACTTCTTTTTGCCAAAACAAGCGTTTTACAGCCCTGAGATCCCCATTTTTCAGCCCACAATAGGGGTTTTCAGCTTCGCTAAATACCTCCTGCAGCTCACCCAAGTGTCGAACGAGCTCATCTAAGGTAGTTCTTAGACTTATTTTTCAAGAGGAAGCTGATGAATTTATCTCCGAAGCTCTACGAGCAAGCTTTGTTGATTTAAAAGCCAACAGAAACAACTTTACCAGTTTGGGACCTCATTTTGAGCTCGTTTACGGTTCGGGTCGTAACTTTTGAACCACAATTTGCACAGCTTCCATCTTTTGCAAGCAGCTGACCATTATCTGTATCTGACTTCGCTAATATAAAAGAAAAGCTGTGCGAGCACTTCTTTAAGCCAAAACAAGCGTCTTACAGCCCTGATATCCCCATTTTTCAGCTGAAAATAGGGGACTTCAGCTTCGCTAAGTACATCCTGCAGCTCACACAAGTATCGAACGAGCTCATCTAAGGTAGTTCTTAAACCTATTTTTCATGAGAAAGCTGATGAATTATCTCCGAAGCTCTAAGAGCAAGCTTTGTTGATTTGAAAGCCAACAGAAGCAACTTTACCTGTTTGGGACCTCATTTTGAGCTCGTTTACGGTTCGAGTCGTAACTTTTGAACCACAAGTTGCACAGCTTTCATCTTTTGCAAGCAGCTGACCATTATCTAGGTCTGACTTCGCTATTATAAAAAAGAAGCTGTGCGAGCACGACTTTATGCCAAAACAAGCGTTTTACAGCCCTGAGATACACATTTTTCAGCTGAAAATAGGGGTCTTCAGCTTCGCTAAGTACATCCTGCAGCTCACCCAAGTATCGAACGAGCTCTTCTAAGGTAGTTCTTAGACATAATTGTTATGAGAAAGCTGATGGATTTATCTCCGAGGCTCTACGAGCAAGCTTTGTTGATTTAAAAGCCAACTGAAACAACTTTACCAGATTGGGACCTCATTTTGAGCTCGTTTACGGTTCGGGTCATAACTTTTGATTCACAAAATGCACAGCTTCCATCTTTTGCAAGCAGCTGACCATTATCTAGATCTGACTTCGCTAAAATAAAAAAGAAGCTTTGCGAGCACGATTTTATGCCAAAACAAGCGTTTTACAGCCCTGAGATACCTATTTTTCAGCTGAAAATAGGGGACTTCAGTTTCGCTAAGTACCTCCTGCAGCTCACCCAAGTATCGAACGAGCTCATCTAAGGTAGTTCTTAGATTGATTTTTCACGAGAAAGCTATTGAGCTTATCCTCGAAGCTCTAAAAGCAAGCTTTATTATTTTAAAAGCCAACTGAAGCATCTTTGCCATTTCTGGGCCTCATTTTGAGCTCTCTTATGGATCGGTCATAACTTTTGAACCACTGTTCGTACAGCGCTCGTCTTTTGCAAGCAGGCGTCCATCATCCAAATCTAACTTCACCAAAAAAACGAAGCTTAGTGAGCACTTCTTCTTGCCAAAACAAGCGTTTCACAGCCTTGCGATCCCCATTTTTCAGCTGAAAATAGGGGTCTTCAGCTTCCTTAAATACCTCCTGCAGCTCACCCAAGTATCGCACCAGCTCATCTAAGGTAGTTCTTAGATTTATTTTTGACGAGAAAGCTGATGAGTTTATCTTCGAAGCTCTACGAGCAAGCTTTGTTGATTTAAAAGCCAACTGAAGCAACTTTACCAGTTTGAGACCTCATTTTGAGCTCGTTTACGGTTCGGGCCATAACTTTTGAACCACAAGTTGCACAGCTTCCATCTTTTGCAAGCAAATGACCATTATCCAGATCTGACTTCGCTAATATAATAGAGAAGCTGTGCGAGCACGACTTTATGCCAAAACAAGCGTTTTACAGCCCTGAGATACCCATTTTTCAGCTCAAAATAGGGGTCTTCAGCTTCGCTAAGTACATCCTGCAGCTCACCCAAGTATCGAACGAGCTCCTCTAAGGTAGTTCTTAGACAAAATTTTCATGTGAAAGCTGATGAATTTATCTCCGAGGCTCTACGAGCAAGCTTTGTTGATTTAAAAGCCAACTGAAACAACTTTACCAGATTGGGACCTCATTTTGAGCTCGTTTACGGTTCGGGTCGTAACTTTTGAACCACAAGTTGCACAGCTTCCATCTTTTGCAAGCAGCTGACCATTATCTAGGTCTGACTTCGCTAATATAATAGAGAAGCTGTGCGAGCACGACTTCATGCCAAAACAAGCGTTTTACAGCCCTGAAATCCCCATTTTTCAGCTGAAAATAGGGGTCTTCAGCTTCGCTAAGTACCTCCTGCAGCTCACCCAAGTATCGAACGAGCTCATCTAAGGTAGTTCTTAGATTTATTTTTGACGAGAAAGCTGATGAGTTTATCTCCGAAGCTCTACGAGCAAGCTTTGTTGATTTAAAAGCCAACTGAAGCAACTTTACCAGTTTGAGACCTCATTTTGAGCTCGTTTACGGTTCGGGTCGTAACTTTTGAACCACAAGTTGCACAGCTTCCATCTTTTGCAAGCAGCTGACCATTATCTAGGTCTGACTTCGCTAATATAAAAAAGAAGCTGTGCGAGCACGACTTTATGCCAAAACAAGCGTTTTACAGCCCTGAGATACCCATTTTTCAGCTGAAAATAGTGGTCTTCAGCTTCGCTAAGTACATCCTGCAGCTCACCCAAAAATCAAACGAGCTCATCTAAGGTAGTTCTTAGACCTATTTTTCATGAGAAAGCTGATGAATTTATCTGCGAAGCTCTAAGAGCAAGCTTTGTTGATTTGAATGCCAACAGAAGCAACTTTACCAGTTTGGGACCTCATTTTGAGCTCGTTTACGGTTCGGGTCGTAACTTTTGAACCACAAGTTGCACAGCTTCCATCTTTTACAAGCAGCTGACCATTATCTAGGTCTGACTTCGCTAATACAATAGAGAAGCTGTGCGAGCACGACTTCATGCCAAAACAAGCGTTTTACAGCCCTGAAATCCCCATTTTTCAGCTGAAAATAGGGGTCTTCAGCTTCGCTAAGTACCTCCTGCAGCTCACCCAAGTATCGAACGAGCTCATCTAAGGTAGTTCTTAGATTTATTTTTGACGAGAAAGCTGATGAGTTTATCTCCGAAGCTCTACGAGCAAGCTTTGTTGATTTAAAAGCCAACTGAAGCAACTTTACCAGTTTGAGACCTCATTTTGAGCTCGTTTACGGTTCGGGTCGTAACTTTTGAACCACAAGTTGCACAGCTTCCATCTTTTGCAAGCAAATGACCATTATCCAGATCTGACTTCGCTAATATAATAGAGAAGCTGTGCGGGCACGACTTTATGCCAAAACAAGCATTTTACAGCCCTGAGATACCCATTTTTCAGCTGAAAATAGGGGTCTTCAGCTTCGCTAAGTACATCCTGCAGCTCACCCAAGTATCGAACGGGCCTCTCTAAGGTAGTTCTTTACATAATTTTCATGAGAAAGCTGATGAATTTATCTCCGAGGCTCTACGAGCAAGCTTTGTTGATTTAAAAGCCAACTGAAACAACTTTACCAGATTGGGACCTCATTTTGAGCTCGTTTACGGTTCGGGTCATAACTTTTGATTCACAAGTTGCACAGCTTCCATCTTTTGCAAGCAGCTGACCATTATCTAGGTCTGACTTCGCTAATACAATAGAGAAGCTGTGCGAGCACGACTTCATGCCAAAACAAGCGTTTTACAGCCCTGAAATCCCCATTTTTCAGCTGAAAATAGGGGTCTTCAGCTTCGCTAAGTACCTCCTGCAGCTCACCCAAGTATCGAACGAGCTCATCTAAGGTAGTTCTTAGATTTATTTTTGACGAGAAAGCTGATGAGTTTATCTCCGAAGCTCTACGAGCAAGCTTTGTTGATTTAAAAGCCAACTGAAGCAACTTTACCAGTTTGAGACCTCATTTTGAGCTCGTTTACGGTTCGGGTCGTAACTTTTGAACCACAAGTTGCACAGCTTCCATCTTTTGCAAGCAGCTGACCATTATCTAGGTCTGACTTCGCTAATATAAAAAAGAAGCTGTGCGAGCACGACTTTATGCCAAAACAAGCGTTTTACAGCCCTGAGATACCCATTTTTCAGCTGAAAATAGGGGTCTTCAGCTTCGCTAAGTACATCCTGCAGCTCACCCAAGTATCGAACGGGCCTCTCTAAGGTAGTTCTTTACATAATTTTCATGAGAAAGCTGATGAATTTATCTCCGAGGCTCTACGAGCAAGCTTTGTTGATTTAAAAGCCAACTGAAACAACTTTACCAGATTGGGACCTCATTTTGAGCTCGTTTACGGTTCGGGTTATAACTTTTGATTCACAAGTTGCACAGCTTCCATCTTTTGCAAGCAGCTGAACATTATCTAGATCTGACTTCGCTAATATAAAAAAGAAGCTTTGAGAGCACGATTTTATGCCAAAACAAGCGTTTTACAGCCCTGAGATACCCATTTTTCAGCTGAAAATAGGGGACTTCAGTTTCGCTAAGTACCTCCTGCAGCTCACCCAAGTATCGAACGAGCTCATCTAAGGTAGTTCTTAGATTGATTTTTCACGAGAAAGCTATTGAGCTTATCCTCGAAGCTCTAAAAGCAAGCTTTATTATTTTAAAAGCCAACTGAAGCATCTTTGCCATTTCTGGGCCTCATTTTGAGCTCTCTTATGGATCGGTCATAACTTTTGAACCACTGGTCGTACAGCGCTCGTCTTTTGCAAGCAGGCGTCCATCATCCAAATCTAACTTCACTAAAAAAACGAAGCTGTGTGAGCACTTCTTCTTGCCAAAACAAGCGTTTCACAGCCTTGCGATCCCCATTTTTCAGCTGAAAATAGGGGTCTTCAGCTTCCTTAAGTACCTCCTGCAGCTCACCCAAGTATCGCACCAGCTCATCTAAGGTAGTTCTTAGATTTATTTTTGACGAGAAAGCTGATGAGTTTATCTTCGAAGCTCTACGAGCAAGCTTTGTTGATTTAAAAGCCAACTGAAGCAACTTTACCAGTTTGAGACCTCATTTTGAGCTCGTTTACGGTTCGGGTCGTAACTTTTGAACCACAAGTTGCACAGCTTCCATCTTTTGCAAGCAAATGACCATTATCCAGATCTGACTTCGCTAATATAATAGAGAAGCTGTGCGGGCACGACTTTATGCCAAAACAAGCATTTTACAGCCCTGAGATACCCATTTTTCAGCTGAAAATAGGGGTCTTCAGCTTCGCTAAGTACATCCTGCAGCTCACCCAAGTATCGAACGAGCTCATCTAAGGTAGTTCTTAGACTTATTTTTCAAGAGGAAGCTGATGAATTTATCTCCGAAGCTCTACGAGCAAGCTTTGTTGATTTAAAAGCCAACAGAAACAACTTTACCAGTTTGGGACCTCATTTTGAGCTCGTTTACGGTTCGGGTCGTAACTTTTGAACCACAATTTGCACAGCTTCCATCTTTTGCAAGCAGCTGATCATTATCTAGATCTGACTTCGCTAATTTAGAAAAGAAGCTGTTGGAGCACTTCTTTTTGCCAAAACAAGCGTTTTACAGCCCTGAGATCCCCATTTTTCAGCCCACAATAGGGGTTTTCAGCTTCGCTAAATACCTCCTGCTGCTCACCCAAGTGTCGAACGAGCTCATCTAAGGTAGTTCTTAGACTTATTTTTCAAGAGGAAGCTGATGAATTTATCTCCGAAGCTCTACGAGCAAGCTTTGTTGAATTAAAAGCCAACAGAAACAACTTTACCAGTTTGGGACCTCATTTTGAGCTCGTTTACGGTTTGGGTCGTAACTTTTGAACCACAATTTGCACAGCTTCCATCTTTTGCAAGCAGCTGACCATTATCTGTATCTGACTTCGCTAATATAAAAGAAAAGCTGTGCGAGCACTTCTTTAAGCCAAAACAAGCGTCTTACAGCCCTGATATCCCCATTTTTCAGCTGAAAATAGGGGACTTCAGCTTCGCTAAGTACATCCTGCAGCTCACACACGTATCGAACGAGCTCATCTAAGGTAGTTCTTAAACCTATTTTTCATGAGAAAGCTGATGAATTATCTCCGAAGCTCTAAGAGCAAGCTTTGTTGATTTGAAAGCCAACAGAAGCAACTTTACCTGTTTGGGACCTCATTTTGAGCTCGTTTACGGTTCGAGTCGTAACTTTTGAAGCACAAGTTGCACAGCTTCCATCTTTTGCAAGCAGCTGACCATTATCTAGATCTGACTTCGCTAAAATAAAAAGGAAGCTGTGCGAGCACGACTTTATGCCAAAACAAGCGTTTTACAGCCCTGAGATACCCATTTTTCAGCTGAAAATAGGGGTCTTCAGCTTCGCTAAGTACATCCTGCAGCTCACCCAAGTATCGAACGAGCTCTTCTAAGGTAGTTCTTAGACATAATTTTTATGAGAAAGCTGATGAATTTATCTCCGAGGCTCTACGAGCAAGCTTTGTTGATTTAAAAGCCAACTGAAACAACTTTACCAGATTGGGACCTCATTTTTAGCTCGTTTACGGTTCGGGTCATAACTTTTGATTCACAAAATGCACAGCTTCCATCTTTTGCAAGCAGCTGACCATTATCTAGATCTGACTTCGCTAAAATAAAAAAGAAGCTTTGCGAGCACGATTTCATGCCAAAACAAGCGTTTTACAGCCCTGAGATACCCATTTTTCAGCTGAAAATAGGGGACTTCAGTTTCGCTAAGTACCTCCTGCAGCTCACCCAAGTATCGAACGAGCTCATCTAAGGTAGTTCTTAGATTGATTTTTCACGAGAAAGCTATTGAGCTTATCCTCGAAGCTCTAAAAGCAAGCTTTATTATTTTAAAAGCCAACTGAAGCATCTTTGCCATTTCTGGGCCTCATTTTGAGCTCTCTTATGGATCGGTCATAACTTTTGAACCACTGGTCGTACAGCGCTCGTCTTTTGCAAGCAGGCGTCCATCATCCAAATCTAACTTCACCAAAAAAACGAAGCTTAGTGAGCACTTCTTCTTGCCAAAACAAGCGTTTCACAGCCTTGCGATCCCCATTTTTCAGCTGAAAATAGGGGTCTTCAGCTTCCTTAAATACCTCCTGCAGCTCACCCAAGTATCGCACCAGCTCATCTAAGGTAGTTCTTAGATTTATTTTTGACGAGAAAGCTGATGAGTTTATCTTCGAAGCTCTACGAGCAAGCTTTGTTGATTTAAAAGCCAACTGAAGCAACTTTACCAGTTTGAGACCTCATTTTGAGCTCGTTTACGGTTCGGGTCGTAACTTTTGAACCACAAGTTGCACAGCTTCCATCTTTTGCAAGCAAATGATTATTATCCAGATCTGACTTCGCTAATATAATAGAGAAGCTGTGCGGGCACGACTTTATGCCAAAACAAGCATTTTACAGCCCTGAGATACCCATTTTTCAGCTGAAAATAGGGGTCTTCAGCTTCGCTAAGTACATCCTGCAGCTCACCCAAGTATCGAACGAGCTCATCTAAGGTAGTTCTTAGATTGATTTTTCACGAGAAAGCTATTGAGCTTATCCTCGAAGCTCTAAAAGCAAGCTTTATTATTTTAAAAGCCAACTGAAGCATCTTTGCCATTTCTGGGCCTCATTTTGAGCTCTCTTATGGATCGGTCATAACTTTTGAACCACTGGTCGTACAGCGCTCGTCTTTTGCAAGCAGGCGTCCATCATCCAAATCTAACTTCACCAAAAAAACGAAGCTTAGTGAGCACTTCTTCTTGCCAAAACAAGCGTTTCACAGCCTTGCGATCCCCATTTTTCAGCTGAAAATAGGGGTCTTCAGCTTCCTTAAATACCTCCTGCAGCTCACCCAAGTATCGCACCAGCTCATCTAAGGTAGTTCTAAGATTTATTTTTGACGAGAAAGCTGATGAGTTTATCTTCGAAGCTCTACGAGCAAGCTTTGTTGATTTAAAAGCCAACTGAAGCAACTTTACCAGTTTGAGACCTCATTTTGAGCTCGTTTACGGTTCGGGTCGTAACTTTTGAACCACAAGTTGCACAGCTTCCATCTTTTGCAAGCAAATGACCATTATCCAGATCTGACTTCGCTAATATAATAGAGAAGCTGTGCGAGCACGACTTTATGCCAAAACAAGCGTTTTACAGCCCTGAGATACCCATTTTTCAGCTGAAAATAGGGGTCTTCAGCTTCGCTAAGTACATCCTGCAGCTCACCCAAGTATCGAACGAGCTCCTCTAAGGTAGTTCTTAGACATAATTTTCATGAGAAAGCTGATGAATTTATCTCCGAGGCTCTACGAGCAAGCTTTGTTGATTTAAAAGCCAACTGAAACAACTTTACCAGATTGGTACCTCATTTTGAGCTCGTTTACGGTTCGGGTCGTAACTTTTGAACCACAAGTTGCACAGCTTCCATCTTTTGCAAGCAGCTGACCATTATCTAGGTCTGACTTCGCTAATATAATAGAGAAGCTGTGCGAGCACGACTTCATGCCAAAACAAGCGTTTTACAGCCCTGAAATCCCCATTTTTCAGCTGAAAATAGGGGTCTTCAGCTTCGCTAAGTACCTCCTGCAGCTCACCCAAGTATCGAACGAGCTCATCTAAGGTAGTTCTTAGATTTATTTTTGACGAGAAAGCTGATGAGTTTATCTCCGAAGCTCTACGAGCAAGCTTTGTTGATTTAAAAGCCAACTGAAGCAACTTTACCAGTTTGAGACCTCATTTTGAGCTCGTTTACGGTTCGGGTCGTAACTTTTGAACCACAAGTTGCACAGCTTCCATCTTTTGCAAGCAGCTGACCATTGTCTAGGTCTGACTTCGCTAATATAAAAAAGAAGCTGTGCGAGCACGATTTTATGCCAAAACAAGCGTTTTACAGCCCTGAGATACCCATTTTTCAGCTGAAAATAGGGGTCTTCAGCTTCGCTAAGTACATCCTGCAGCTCACCCAAGTATCGAACGAGCTCCTTTAAGGTAGTTCTTTACATAATTTTCATGAGAAAGCTGATGAATTTATCTCCGAGGCTCTACGAGCAAGCTTTGTTGATTTAAAAGCCAACTGAAACAACTTTACCAGATTGGGACCTCATTTTGAGCTCGTTTACGGTTCGGGTCATAACTTTTGATTCACAAGTTGCACAGCTTCCATCTTTTGCAAGCAGCTGAACATTATCTAGATCTGACTTCGCTAATATAAAAAAGAAGCTTTGCGAGCAGGATTTTATGCCAAAACAAGCGTTTTACAGCCCTGAGATACCCATTTTTCAGCTGAAAATAGGGGACTTCAGTTTCGCTAAGTACCTCCTGCAGCTCACCCAAGCATCGAACGAGCTCATCTAAGGTAGTTCTTAGATTGATTTTTCACGAGAAAGCTATTGAGCTTATCCTCGAAGCTCTAAAAGCAAGCTTTATTATTTTAAAAGCCAACTGAAGCATCTTTGCCATTTCTGGGCCTCATTTTGAGCTCTCTTATGGATCGGTCATAACTTTTGAACCACTGGTCGTACAGCGCTCGTCTTTTGCAAGCAGGCGTCCATCATCCAAATCTAACTTCACTAAAAAAACGAAGCTGTGTGAGCACTTCTTCTTGCCAAAACAAGCGTTTCACAGCCTTGCGATCCCCATTTTTCAGCTGAAAATAGGGGTCTTCAGCTTCCTTAAGTACCTCCTGCAGCTCACCCAAGTATCGCACCAGCTCATCTAAGGTAGTTCTTAGATTTATTTTTGACGAGAAAGCTGATGAGTTTATTTTCGAAGCTCTACGAGCAAGCTTTGTTGATTTAAAAGCCAACTGAAGCAACTTTACCAGTTTGAGACCTCATTTTGAGCTCGTTTACGGTTCGGGTCGTAACTTTTGAACCACAAGTTGCACAGCTTCCATCTTTTGCAAGCAAATGACCATTATCCAGATCTGACTTCGCTAATATAATAGAGAAGCTGTGCGAGCACGACTTTATGCCAAAACAAGCATTTTACAGCCCTGAGATACCCATTTTTCAGCTGAAAATAGGGGTCTTCAGCTTCGCTAAGTACATCCTGCAGCTCACCCAAGTATCGAACGAGCTCATCTAAGGTAGTTCTTAGATTTATTTTATGCTAGCAAGCTATTGAGCTTATCCTCGAAGCTCTAACAGCAAGCTTTGTTATTTTAAAAGCCAACTGAAGCATCTTTGCCATTTCTGGGCCTCATTTTGAGCTCTCTTATGGATCGGTCATAACTTTTGAACCACTGGTCGCACAGTGCTCGTCTTTTGCAAGCAGGCGTCCATTATCTATATCTAACTTCACTAAAGAAAAGAGCGAAGCTGTGCGAGCACTTCTTCTTGCCAAAACCAGCGTTTTACAGCCCTGAGATCCCCATTTTTCAGCTGAAAATAGGGGTCTTCAGCTTCGCTAAGTACCTCCTGCAGCTCACCCAAGTATCGAACCAGCTCATCTAAGGTAGTTCTTAAATTTATGTTTGACGAGAAAGCTGATGAGTTTATCTCCGAAGCTCTACGAGCAAGCTTTGTTGATTTAAAAGCCAACTGAAGCAACTTTACCAGTTTGGGACCTCATTTTGAGCTCGTTTACGGTTCGGGTCATAACGTTTGAACCACAAGTTGCACAGCTTCCATCTTTTGCAAGCAGCTGACCATTATCTAGATCTGACTTCGCTATCACAAAAGCGAGGCTGTGCGAGCACTTCTTTATGCCAAAATCAGCGTTTTACAGCCCTGAGATCCCCATTTTTCAGCTGAAAATAGGGGTCTTTAGCTTCGCTAAGTACCTCCTGCAGCTCACCCAAGTATCGAACGAGCTCATCTAAGGTAGTTCTTAGATTTATTTTTTGCTAGCAAGCTATTGAGCTTATCCTCGAAGCTCTAACAGCAAGCTTTGTTATTTTAAAAGCCAACTGAAGCATCTTTGCCTTTTGTGGGCCTCATTTTGAGCTCTTTTATGGATCGGTCATAACTTTTGAACCACTGGTCGCACAGCGCTCGTCTTTTGCAAGCAGGCGTCCATTATCTATATCTAACTTCACTAAAGAAAAGAGCGAAGCTGTGCGAGCACTTCTTCTTGCCAAAACCAGCGTTTTACAGCCCTGAGATCCCCATTTTTCAGCTGAAAATAGGGGTCTTCAGCTTCGCTAAGTACCTCCTGCAGCTCACCCAAGTATCGAACCAGCTCATCTAAGGTAGTTCTTAAATTTATGTTTGACGAGAAAGCTGATGAGTTTATCTCCGAAGCTCTACGAGCAAGCTTTGTTGATTTAAAAGCCAACTAAAGCAACTTTACCAGTTTTGGACCTCATTTTGTGCTCGTTTACGGTTCGGGTCATAACTTTTGAACCACAAGTTGTACAGCTTCCATTTTTTGCAAGCGGCTGACCATTATCTAGATCTGACTTCGCTAATATAAAAGCGAAGCTGTGCGAGCAATTCTTTATGCCAAAATCAGCGTTTTACAGCCCTGAGATCCCCATTTTTCAGCTGAAAATAGGGGTCTTTAGCTTCGCTAAGTACATCCTGCAGCTCAGCCAAGGCTCGAACAAGCTCATCTATAAAAGTTCTTAGACCTAATTTGTACGAGAAAGCTGATGAGCCTATCCATGAAGCTCTACAAGCAAGCTTTGTTGATTTAAAAGCCAACTGAAGCAACTTTACCAGTTTGGGACCTCATTTTGAGCTCGTTTACGGTTTGGGACGTAACTTTTGAACCACAAGTAGCACAGCTTCCATTTTTTGCAAGCAGCTGACCATTATCTAGATCTGACTTCGCTAATGTAAAAAAGAAGCTGTGCGAGCACTTCTTTATGCCAAAACAAGCCTTTTACAGCCCTGAAATCCCCATTTTTCAGCTGAAAATAGGGGTCTTCAGCTTCGCTAAGTACCTCCTGCAGCTCACCCAAGAATCGAACGAGCGCATCTAAGGTAGTTCTTAAATTTATTTTTGACGAGAAAGCCGATGAGTTTATCTCCGAAGCTCTACGAGCAAGCTTTGTTGATTTAAAAGCCAACTGAAATAACTTTACCAGTTTGGGACCTCATTTTGAGCTTGTTTACTGTTCGGGTCATAACTTTTGAACCACAAGTTGCACAGCTTCAATTTTTTGCAAGCGGCTGACCATTATCTAGTTCTGACTTTCCTATTATAAAAACGAAGCTGTGCGAGCACTTCTTCATGCCAAAACCAGCGTTTTACAGCCCTGAGATCCCCATTTTTCAGCTGAAAGTAGGGGTCTTCAGCTTCGCTAAGTACCTCCTGCAGCTCAGCCAAGGCTCGAACAAGCTCATCTATAAAGGTCCTTAGAGCTAATTTGTACGAGAATGCTGATGAGCCTTATCCACGAAGCTCTACAAGCAAGCTTTGTTGATTTAAAAGCCAACTGAAGCAAATTTACCATTTTGGGACCTCATTTTGAGCTCGTTTACGGTTCGGGTGGTAACTTTTGAACCACAAGTTGCACAGCTTCCATTTTTTGCAAGCGGCTGACCATTATCTAGATCTGACTTCGCTAATATAAAAGCGAAGCTGTGCGAGCAATTCTTTATGCCAAAATCAGCGTTTTACAGCCCTGAGATCCCCATTTTTCAGCTGAAAATAGGGGTCTTTAGCTTCGCTAAGTACATCCTGCAGCTCAGCCAAGGCTCGAACAAGCTCATCTATAAAGGTTCTTAGACCTAATTTGTACGAGAAAGCTGATGAGCCTATCCATGAAGCTCTACAAGCAAGCTTTGTTGATTTAAAAGCCAACTGAAGCAACTTTACCAGTTTGGGACCTCATTTTGAGCTCGTTTACGGTTTGGGTCGTAACTTTTGAACCACAAGTTGCACAGCTTCCATTTTTTGCAAGCAGCTGACCATTATCTAGATCTGACTTCGCTAATGTAAAAAAGAAGCTGTGCGAGCACTTCTTTATGCCAAAACAAGCGTTTTACAGCCCTGAAATCCCCATTTTTCAGCTGAAAATAGGGGTCTTCAGCTTCGCTAAGTACCTCCTGCAGCTCACCCAAGTATCGAACGAGCGCATCTAAGGTAGTTCTTAAATTTATTTTTGACGAGAAAGCCGATGAGTTTATCTCCGAAGCTCTACGAGCAAGCTTTGTTGATTTAAAAGCCAACTGAAATAACTTTACCAGTTTGGGACCTCATTTTGAGCTTGTTTACTGTTCGGGTCATAACTTTTGAACCACAAGTTGCACAGCTTCAATTTTTTGCAAGCGGCTGACCATTATCTAGTTCTGACTTTCCTATTATAAAAGCGAACCTGTGCGAGCACTTCTTCATGCCAAAACCAGCGTTTTACAGCCCTGAGATCCCCATTTTTCAGCTGAAAGTAGGGGTCTTCAGCTTCGCTAAGTACCTCCTGCAGCTCAGCCAAGGCTCGAACAAGCTCATCTATAAAGGTCCTTAGACCTAATTTGTACGAGAATGCTGATGAGCCTTATCCACGAAGCTCTACAAGCAAGCTTTGTTGATTTAAAAGCCAACTGAAGCAAATTTACCATTTTGGGACCTCATTTTGAGCTCGTTTACGGTTCGGGTGGTAACTTTTGAACCACAAGTTGCACAGCTTCCATTTTTTGCAAGCAGCTGACCATTATCTAGATCTGACTTCGCTAATATAAAAAAGAAGCTGTGCGAGCACGACTTTATGCCAAAATAAGCGTTTTACAGCCCTGAGAAACCCATTTTTCAGCTGAAAATAGGGATCTTCAGCTTCGCTAAGTACCTCCTGCAGCTCACCCAAGTATCGAACCAGCTCATCTAAGGTAGTTCTTAATTTTATTTTTGACGAGAAAGCGATGAGTTTATCTCCGAAGCTCTACGAGCAAGCTTTGTTGATTTAAAAGCCAACTGAAGCAACTTTACCAGTTTGGGACCTCATTTTGAGCTCGTTTACGGTCCGGGTCATAACTTTTGAACCACAAGTTGCACAGCTTCCATCTTTTGCAAGCAGCTGACCATTATCTAGATCTGACTTCGCTAATTCAAAAGCGAAGCTGTGCGAGCACTTCTTTATGCCAAAACAAGCGTTTTACAGCCCTGAGATCCCCATTTTTCAGCTGAAAATAGGGGTCTTCAGCTTCGCTAAGTACCTCCTGCAGCTCACCCAAGTATCGAACGAGCGCATCTAAGGTAGTTCTTAGACCTATTCTTTACGAAAATGCTGATGAATTTATCTCCGAAGCTCTACAAGCAAGCTTTGTTGATTTAAAAGCCAACTGAAGCAACTTTACCAGTTTGGGACCTCATTTTGAGCTCGTTTACGGTTCGGGTCATAACTTTTGAACCACAAGTTGCACAGCTTCCAATTTTTGCAAGCGGCTGACCATTATCTAGATCTGACTTCGCTAATATAAAAGCGAAGCTGTGCGAGCACTTCTTCATGCCAAAACCAGCGTTTTACAGCCCTGAGATCCCCATTTTCAGCTGAAAATAGGGGTCTTCAGCTTCGCTAAGTACCTCCTGCAGCTCAGCCAAGGCTCGAACAAGCTCATCTATAAAAGTTCTTAGACCTAATTTGTACGAGAAAGCTGATGAGCCTATCCACGAAGCTGTACGAGCAAGCTTTGTTGGTTAAAAAGCCAACTGAATCAACTTTGCCAGTTTTGGACCTCATTTCGAGCTCGTTTAAAGTTCGGGTAATAACTTTTGAACCACTAGTTGCACAGCTTCCATCTTTTGCAAGCAGCTGACATTATCCATTTCAAACTTCTCTAAAATGGAGTGGAAGCTATGTGAGCACTCCTCCTTGCACAAACAAGCGTTGTACAGCGCTGAGACCCCCATTTTTTAAAGCTCAATATAGGGTTCTTCAGCTTCGCTAAGTAGCTCCTGCAGCTCACTCAAGGATCAAACAAGCTTGTCTAAGGTGGTTCTCAGACCTATTTTTCACGAAAAAAGCTGATGAGCTGATCGAAGAAGCTGTACAATCAAGTGTTGTTAATTTAATAGCCAACTGAAGCAACTTTACCATTTTGGGACCTCATTTCGAGCTCGTTTACTGTTCGGGTCATTATTTTTGAACCACCAGTTGCGCAGCTTCCATCTTTTGCAAGCAGCTGACCATTATCTAGATCTAACTTCGCTAATATAAATGCGAAGCTGTGCGAGCACTTCTTTATGCCAAAACAAGCGTTTTACAGCACTGAGATTCCCAATTTTCAGCTGAAAATAGGGGTCTTCAGTTTCGCTAAGTACCTCCTGCAGCTCACCCAAGTATCGAACGAGCTCATCTAAGGTAGTTCTTAGATTTATTTTTGACGAGAAAGCTGATGAGTTTATCTCCGAAGCTCTACGAGCAAGCTTTGTTGATTTAAAAGCCAACTGAAGCAACTTTACCAGTTTGGGACCTAAATTTGACCTCGTTTACGGTTCGGGTCATAGCTTTTGAACCACAAGTTGCACAGCTTCCATCTTTGCAAGCAGCTGACTATTATCTAAAACTGACTTCGCTAATATAAAGGCGAAGCTGTGCGAGCACTTCTTTATGCCAAAACAAGCGTTTTACAGCCCTGAGAGCCCCATTTTTCAGCTGAAAAGAGGGGTCTTCAGCTTCGCTAAGTACCTCCTGCAGCTCACCCAAGTATCGAACGAGCGCATCTAAGGTAGTTCTTAGACCTATTTTTTACGAGAAAGCTGATGAATTTATCTCCTAAGCTCTACAAGCAAGCTTTGTTGATTTAAAAGCCAACTGAAGCAACTTTACCAGTTTGGGACCTAAATTTGACCTCGTTTACGGTTCGGGTCATAGCTTTTGAACCACAAGTTGCACAGCTTTCATCTTTTGCAAGCAGCTGACCATTATCTAGATCTGACTTCGCTAATATAAAAACGAAGCTGTGCGAGCACTTCTTTATGCCAAAACCAGCATTTTACAGCCCTGATATCCCCATTTTTCAGCTGAAACTAGGGGTCTTCAGCTTCGCTAAGTACCTCCTGCAGCTCAGCCAAGGCTCGAACAAGCTCATCTATGAAGGTTCTTAGACCTAATTTGTACGAGAAAGCTGATGAGCCTATCCACGAAGCTGTACGAGCAAGCTTTGTTGGTTAAAAAGCCAACTGAATCAACTTTGCCAGTTTTGGACCTCATTTCGAGCTCGTTTACAGTTCGGATCATAACTTTTGAACCACTGGTTGCAAAGCACTCCTCATTTGTAGGCTGCTGACCATGATACATATCTAACTTCGCTAATATAGAAGCGAAGCTAGGCGAGCACTTTTTTTATACTGAAACAAGCGTTTTACAGCCCAGAGACCCCTATTTTTCAGCTCAAAATAGGGGTCTCCAGCTTCGCTAAGTAGCTCCTGCAGCTCACTCAAGGGTCAAACAAGCTCGTCTAAGGTGGTTCTCAGACCTATTTTTCACGCAAAAGCTGATGAGCTTATCCACGAACCACCAGTTGCACAGCTTCCATATTTTGCAAGCAGCTGACCATTATCCATTTCAAACTTCTCTAAGATAGAATGGAGGCTGTGCGAGCACTCCTCCATGCCCAAACAAACGTTCTACAGCGCTGATACCCCCATTTTTTAAAGCTCAATATAGGGTTCTTCAGCTTCGCTAAGTAGCTCCTGCAGCTTACTCAAGGGTTCAACAAGCTCATCTAAGGTGGTTCTCAGACCTATTTTTCACGAAAAAGCTGATGAGCTTATCCACGAGGCTGTTTAATCAAGTTTTGTTATTTTAGAAGCCAACTGAATAAACTTTACCATTTTGAGACCTCATTTTGAGCTCGTTTACTGTTCGGGTCATAATTGTTAAACCACTAGTTCCACAGCTTCCATCTTTTGCAAGCAGCTGACCATTATCATTTCAAACTTCTCTAAGATAGAACGGAAGCTATGCAAGTACTCTCCATGCCGAAACACGCGTTTTACAGCCCTGAGATAACCATTTTTCAGCTGAAATTAGCGGTCTTCAGCTTGGCTAAGTAGATCCTGCAGCTCAGCCAAGGCTCGAACAAGCTCATCTATGAAGGTTCTTAGACCTATTTTGTACGTGAAAGCTGATGAGCCTATCCACGAAGCTCTATGAGCAAGCTTTGTTAGTTTAAAAAACAACTGAATCAACTTTGCCAGTTTTGGACCTCAATTTGAGCTCGTTTACGGTTCGGGTCATAACTTTCGAACCACTGGTCGCACTGCTCTCATCATTTGTAAGCAGGTGACCATCATCCATGTCTAACTTCGCTATGATATTAGTGAAGCTGTGCGAGTATTTCTTTATGCCGAAACAAGCGTTCTACAGCCCTGAGTTCCCCATTTTTCAGCTCAAAATAGGGGTCTCCAGCTTCGCTAAGTACCTCCTGCAGCTCACCCAAGTGTCGAACGAGCTCTTCTATGGTATTTCTTAGACCTATTTGTTACGAGAAAGTTGATGCATTAATTTTGGAAGCTCTACGAGCAAGCTTTGTTGATTTAAAAGCCAACTGAAGGAACTTTACCAGTTTGGGACCTCATTTTGAGCTCGTTTACGGTTCGGGTCATAACTTTTGAACCACAAGTTGCACAGCTTCCATTTTTTGCAAGCAACTGACCATTATCCATGTATTACTTCGCTATGATAAAAGCGAAGCTGTGCGAGCATTTCTTCATGCCGAAACAAGCGTTCTATAGCCCTGAGATCAATTTTCAGCTCAAAATAGGGGTCTTCAGCTTCGCTAAGTACCTCAAGCAGCTCACCCAAGTGTCGAACAAGCTCATCTATAATAATTCTTAGACCTTTTTTCACGAGAAACTGATGAGTTTTTTCCGAAGCTCTACGAGCAAGCTTTGTTGCTTTAAAAGCCAACTGATGCAACTTTACCAGTTTGGGACCTCATTTTGAGCTCGTTTACGGTTCGGGTCATACCTTTTGAACCACAATTTGCACAGCTTCCATTTTTTGCAAGCAGCTGACCATTATCCATGTATTACTTCGCTATGATAAAAGCGAAGCTGTGCGAACATTTCTTCTTGCCGAAACAAGCGTTCTACAGCCCTGAGATCCCCATTTTTCAGCTCAAAATAGGGGTCTTCAGCTTCGCTAAGTACCTCCTGCAGCTCACCCAAGTGTCGAAAGAGCTCATCTAAGGTAATTCTTAGACCTCTTCTTCACGAGAAAGCTGATGAGTTCACTTCCGAAGCTCTACGAGCAAGCTTTGTTGATTTAAAAGCCAACTGAGGCAACTTTACCAGTTCGGGACCTCATTTTGAGCTCGTTTACGGTTCAGGTCATAACTTTCGAACCACTGGTTGCACTGCTCTCATCATTTGTAAGCAGCTGATCATCATCCATATCTAACTTCGCTACGATAAAAGCGAAGCTGTGCCAGCATTTCTTCATGCCGAAACAAGCGTTCTACAGCCCTGAGATCCCCATTTTTCAGCTCAAAATAAGGGTATTCAGCTTCGCTAAGTAACTCCTGCAGCTCACCCAAGTGTCGAACGAGCTCATCTAAGGTAGTTCTCAGACCTAATTTTGACGAGAAAGCTGATGAGTTTATCTCCGAAGCTCTACGAGCAAAGTTTGTTCATTTAAAAGCCAACTGAAGCAACTTTACCAGTTTTGGACCTCATTTTGAGCTCGTTTACGTATCGGGTCATAACTTTTGAACCACAAGTTGCACAGTTTCCATTATTTGCAAGCAGCTGACCTCCTGCAGCTCACCCAAGTGTCGAACGAGCTCATCTAAGGTATTTCTTAGCCCTAATTTTGACGAGAAAGCTGATGAGTTTATCTCTGAAGCTCTACGAGCAAGCTTTGTTGATTTAAAAGCCAACTGAAGCAACTTTACCAGTTTGGGACCTCATTTTGAGCTCGTTTACGTATCGGGTCATAAACTTTGAACCACAAGTTGCACAGTTTCCATTATTTGCAAGCAGCTGACCATTATCTAGATCTGACTTCGCTAATATAAAAGTGGTGCTCTGCGAGCACTTCTTCATGCCGAAACAAGCGTTTTACAGCGCTTAGATCCCCATTTTTCAGCTGAAAATAGGGGTCTTCAGCTTGGCTAAGTAGATCATGCAGCTCAGACAAGGCTCGAACAAGCTCATCTATGAAGGTTCTTAGACCAACCTGTACGATAAAGCTGATGAGATTATCCACGAAGCTCTACGAGCAAGCTTTGTTGGTTTAAAAAAAAAGTGAATCACCTTTGCCAGTTTTAGATATCAATTTGAGCTCGTTTACGGTTCGGGTCGTAACATTCGACTCACTGGTCGCACTGCTCTTATCATTTTGTATGATAAAACCGAAGCTGTGCGAGCATTTCTTCTTGCCGAAACAAGCGTTCTACAGCCCTGAGATCCCCATTTTTCAGCTCAAAATAGGGGTCTTCAGCTTCGCTAAGTACCTCCTGCAGCTCAACCAAGTGTCGAACGAGCTCATCTAAGGTAATTCTTAGAGCTATTTTTCACGAGAAAGCTGATGAGTTTACTTCTGAAGCTCTACGAGCAAGCTTTGTTGATTTAAAAGCCAACTGAAGCAACTTTACCAGTTTGGGACCTCATTTTGAGCTCGTTTACGGTTCGGGACATAATTTTTGAACCACAAGTTGCACAGTTTCCATTATTTGCAAGCAGCTGACCATTATCTAGATCTGACTTCGCTCATTAAAAGTGGTGCTGTGCGAGCACTTCTTCATGCCGAAACAAGCGTTTTTTAGCGCTTAGATCCACATTTTTCAGCTGAAAATCGGGGTCTTCAGCTTGGCTAA
The DNA here is from genome assembly GCF_963678635.1 of Symsagittifera roscoffensis. NCBI lineage: Eukaryota > Metazoa > Xenacoelomorpha > Acoela > Convolutidae > Symsagittifera > Symsagittifera roscoffensis. Next base: position 46,838 of record NW_026971218.1, on the reverse strand, counting down.
GTAGATCATGCAGCTCAGCCAACCCTCGAACAAGCTCATCTATGAAGGTTCTTAGACCTATCTGTACTAGAAAGCTGATGATCCTATCCACGAAGCTCTACGAGCAAGCTTTGTTGGTTTTAAAAAAAAGGTGAATCAACTTTGCCAGTTTTAGACCTCATTTTGAGCTCGTTTACGGTTAAGGTCATAACTTTCGAACCACTGGTTGCACTGCTCTCATCATTTGTAAGCAGCTGATCATCATCCATATCTAACTTCGCTATGATAAAAGCGAAGCTGTGCAAGCATTTCTTCATGCCGAAACAAGCGTTCTACAGCCCTGAGATCCCCATTTTTCAGCTCAAAATAAGGGTATTCAGCTTGGCTAAGTAGATCCTGCAGCTCAGCCAAGGCTCGAACAAGCTCATCTAAGTTAGTTCTTGAGTTTATTTTTAACGAGGAAGCTGATGAGTTTATCCCCAAAGCTCTACAAGCGAGCTTTGTGAATTCAAAAGCCAACTGAAGCAACTTTACCAATTTGGGACCTCATTTTGAGCTCGTTTATAGTTCGGGTCATAACTTTTGAACCACTAGTTGCACAGATTCCATATTTTGCAAGCAGCTGACCTTTGTCCAGACCTAACTTTGTTAAAATAAAAACGGAGCTGTGTGAGCACTTCTTTGTGCCAAAACATTGTTTTACAGCCCTGAGATCCACATTTTTCAGCTGAAAATAGGGGTCTTCAGCTTGGCTAAGTAGATCCTGCAGCTCAGCCAAGGCTGGAACAAGCTCATCTATGAAGGTTCTTAGACCTGTTTTGTACGAGGAAGCTGATGAACCTATCCACGAAGCTCTACAAGATAGCTTTGTTAGTTTAAAAAACAACTGAATCAACATTGTCAGTTTTGGACCTCATTTTGAGCTCGTTTACGATTCGGGTCATACCTTTCGAACCACCAGTTGCAGAGTTTCCATTATTTGCAAACAGCTGACCATTATCTAGATCTAACTTCGCTATGATAAAAGCGAAGCTGTGCAAGCATTTCTTCATGCCGAAACAAGCGTTCTACAGCCCTGAGATCCCCATTTTTCAGCTCAAAATAAGGGTATTCAGCTTCGCTAAGTACCTCCTGCAGCTCACCCAAGTGTCGAACGAGCTCATATAAGTTATTTCTTAGACCTAATTTTGACGAGAGAGCTGATGAGTTTATCTCCGAAGCTCTACGAGCAAGCTTTGGATATTTAAAAGCCAACTGAACCAACTTTACCAGTTTGGTACCACATTTTAAGCTCGTTTACGGTTCGGGTCTTAACTTTTGAACCACAAGTTGCACAGCTTCCATCTTTTGCAAGCAGCTGAACATTATCTAGATTTGACTTCGCTAAACTAGAAGCGAAGCTGTGCGAGCACTTCTTCATGCCGAAACAAGCGTTTTACAGCCGTGAGATCCCCGTTTTTCAGCTGAAAATAGGCGTGTTCAGCTTGGCTAAGTAGATCCTGCAGCTCAGCCAAGGCTCGAACAAGCTCATCTATGAAAGCTCTTAAACCTATTTTGTACGAGAAAGCTGATGAGCCTAACCAAGAAGCTCTACGAACAAGCTTTGTTAGTTTAAAGAACAACTGAGTCAACTTTGCCAGTTTTGGACCTCATTTTGAGCTCGTTTAGGGTTCGGATCATAGCTTTCGAACCACTGGTGGCACTGCTCTCATCATTTGTAAGCAGCGGACCATCATCCATATCTAACTTCGCTATGATAAAAGCGAAGCTGTGCGAGCATTTCTTCATGCCGAAACAAGCGTTCTACAGCCCTGAGATCCCCATTTTTCAGCTCAAAATAGGGGTCTTCAGCTTCGCTAAGTAGCTCCTGAAGATCACCCAAGTGTCGAACGAGCTCATCTAAGGTAGTTCTTAGACCTATTTTTCACGAAAAACTGATGAGTTTATCTCCGCAACTCTACGAGCAAGCTTTGTTAATTTAAAAGCCAACTGAAGCAACTTTACCAGTTTGGAACCTCATTTTGAGCTCGTTTACGGTTCGGGTCATAACTTTTGAACCACAAGTTGCACAGCTTCCACCTTTTGCAAGCAGCTGACCATTATCTAGATCTGACTTCGCTAATGAAAAAGCGAAGCTGTGCGAGCAATTCTTTATGCCGAAACAAGCGTTTTACAACCCTGAGATCCCCATTTTTCGTTTTTTACCTCGCTAAATTAAAAGAAAATCTGTGCGAGCACTACTTCATGATAAAACAAGCGTTCTACATCTCTGAGATCCCCACTTTTCAGCTCAAAATAGGGATTTTCAGCTTCGCTAAGTAGCTCCTGCAGCTCACCCAAGTGTCGAGCGAGCTCATCTAAGGTAGTTCTTAGACGTATTTTTCACGAGAAAGCTGATGAGTTTATCTCCGAAGCTCTACGAGCAAGCTTTGAATATTTAAAAGCCAACTGAACCAACTTTACCAGTTTGGTACCTCCTTTTAAGCTCGTTTACGGTTCGGGTCTTAATTTTTGAACCACAAGTTGCACAGCTTCCATCTTTTGCAAGCAGCTGACCATTATCTAGATTTGACTTCGCTAAACTAGAAGCGAAGCTGTGCGAGCACTTCTTCATGCCGAAACAAGCGTTTTACAGCCGTGAGATCCCCGTTTTTCAGCTGAAAATAGGCGTGTTCAGCTTCGCTACGTAGCTCCTGCAGCTCATCCAAGTGTCGAGCGAGCTCATCTAAGGTAGTTCTTAGACCTATTTTTCACGAGAAAGCTGATGAGTTTATCTCCGAAGCTCTACGAGCATGCTTTGGATATTTAAAAGCCAACTGAATCAACTTTGCCAGTTTTGGACCTCATTTTGAGCTCGTTTACGGTTCGGGTCATAGCTTTCGAACCACTGGTGGCACTGCTCTCATCATTTGTAAGCAGCTGACCATCATCCATATCTAACTTCGCTATGATATTAGTGAAGCTGTGCGAGTATTTCTTCATGCCGAAACAAGCGTTCTACAGCCCTGAGATCCCCATTTCTCAGCTCAAAATAGGGGTCATCAGCTTCGCTAAGTAGCTCCTGAAGCTCATCCAAGTGTCGAACGAGCTCATCTAAGGTAGTTCTTAGACCAATTTTTCACGAGAAAGCTGATGAGTTAATCTCCGAAGCTCTACGAACAAGCTTTGTTAGTTTAAAAGCCAACTGAAGCAACTTTACCAGTTTGGAACCTCATTTTGAGCTCGTTTACGGTTCGGGTCATAACTTTTGAACCACAAGTTGCACAGCTTCCACCTTTTGCAAGCAGCTGAGCATTATCTAGATCTGACTTCGCTAATGAAAAAGCGAAGCTGTGCGAGCAATTCTTTATGCCGAAACAAGCGTTTTACAACCCTGAGATCCCCATTTTTCGTTTTTTACCTCGCTAAATTAAAAGAAAATCTGTGCGAGCACTACTTCATGATAAAACAAGCGTTCTACATCTCTGAGATCCCCACTTTTCAGCTCAAAATAGGGATTTTCAGCTTCGCTAAGTAGCTCCTGCAGCTCACCCAAGTGTCGAGCGAGCTCATCTAAGGTAGTTCTTAGACGTATTTTTCACGAGAAAGCTGATGAGTTTATCTCCGAAGCTCTACGAGCAAGCTTTGAATATTTAAAAGCCAACTGAACCAACTTTACCAGTTTGGTACCTCCTTTTAAGCTCGTTTACGGTTCGGGTCTTAATTTTTGAACCACAAGTTGCACAGCTTCCATCTTTTGCAAGCAGCTGACCATTATCTAGATTTGACTTCGCTAAACTAGAAGCGAAGCTGTGCGAGCACTTCTTCATGCCGAAACAAGCGTTTTACAGCCGTGAGATCCCCGTTTTTCAGCTGAAAATAGGCGTGTTCAGCTTCGCTACGTAGCTCCTGCAGCTCATCCAAGTGTCGAGCGAGCTCATCTAAGGTAGTTCTTAGACCTATTTTTCACGAGAAAGCTGATGAGTTTATCTCCGAAGCTCTACGAGCATGCTTTGGATATTTAAAAGCCAACTGAATCAACTTTGCCAGTTTTGGACCTCATTTTGAGCTCGTTTACGGTTCGGGTCATAGCTTTCGAACCACTGGTGGCACTGCTCTCATCATTTGTAAGCAGCTGACCATCATCCATATCTAACTTCGCTATGATATTAGTGAAGCTGTGCGAGTATTTCTTCATGCCGAAACAAGCGTTCTACAGCCCTGAGATCCCCATTTCTCAGCTCAAAATAGGGGTCATCAGCTTCGCTAAGTAGCTCCTGAAGCTCATCCAAGTGTCGAACGAGCTCATCTAAGGTAGTTATTAGACCAATTTTTCACGAGAAAGCTGATGAGTTAATCTCCGAAGCTCTACGAACAAGCTTTGTTAGTTTAAAAGCCAACTGAAGCAACTTTACCAGTTTGAGACCTCATTTTGAATGGGGGTCTTCAGCTTGGCTAAGTAGATCCTGAAGCTCAGCCAAGGCTCAAACAAGCTCATCTATAAAAGTTCTTAGACCTAATTTGTGCGAGAAAGCTGATGAGCCTATCCACGAAGCTCTACGAGCAAGCTTTGATAGTTTAAAAACAACTGAATCAACTTTGCCAGTTTTGGAACTCATTTTGAGCTTGTTTACGGTTCCGGTCATAACTTTCGAATCACTGGCCAGCAGCTGACCATTATCCTTATCTAAATTCCGTATCATAAAAGCAAAGCTGTGCGAGCTTTTCTTCTTGCCGAAACAAGCGTTCTACAGCCCTGAGATCCCCGTTTTTCAGCTCAAAATAGGGGTCTTCAGCTTCGCTAAGTAGCCCCTGCAGCTCACCCAAAGGTCGAACAAGCTCATCTATTGTGGTTATTAGACCTAATATTTACGAGAAAGCTGATGAGCCTATCCACGAAGCTCTACGAGGAAGCTTTGTTGATTTAAAAAACAACTGAATCAACTTTGCCAGTTTTGGACCTCATTTTGACCTTGTTTACGGTTCCGGTCATAACTTTGAAAATACTGGTTGCAGTGCTCTCATCATTTGCAAGCAGCTGACCATTATCCTTAACTTACTTCGGTATCATGAAAGCGAAGCTGTGCGAGCTCTTCTTCATGCCGAAACAAGCGTTCTACTGCCCTGAGATCCCCATTTTTGGCTCAAAATAGGGGTTTTCAGCTTCGCTAAGTAGATCCTGCAGCTCAGCCGGCGGTCAAACAAGCTCATCTATGGTGGTTCTTAGACCTATTTTTTACGAGAAAGCTGATGAGCCTATCCACGAAGTTCTAAGAGGAAGCTTTGTTGATTTAAAAAGCAACTGAATCAACTTTGCCAGTTTTGGACCTCATTTTGAGCTTTCTTACGGTTCCGGTCATAACTTCGAAACTACTGGTTGCACTGCTCTCATCATTTGCAAGCAGCTGACCATTATCCTTATCTAACTTCGGTATCATGAAAGCGAAGCTGTGCGAGCTCTTCTTCATGCCGATATAAGCGTTCTACTGCTCTGAGATCCCCCAATTTTTCAGCTCAAAATAGTGGTCTTCAGCTTCGCTAAATAGATAGGTTAGATGTTGGCGGTTGTAAATTGTAAAAAGAGGGGACACATTAGAGAAACTAATTGATCGACAGCGTCGATTTAGTTACATTAAAATCTTACACGCGTTGATTATAAGAAGCGGATATCCAAATTTAAGATCAAATTAAGGTAGGTACCCTGGTCGGATCGGGTGGGGGGAACGGACGTAAACAGTTTTTGTGATACCCCATAAGATCGCTAGCAGGGGGGAAGAATACGCGTGGCAATCAGGTACCAGACGGTTTTTTTGTTCAAATAAAAGAATGACACAAGTCACTTTTGAATTTTAGGTGGGTTTATTTCTCTGTTTTTATCATTTTTTTCTTTCCCTGTTTAAATTTTCACGTTTTTGGTAAAAAGTTTTAATCGGCTTTGATCAAACAAGTGATCAAAAAACACGCCGAACAAGTTGGTTTTCAACTTGCTTCAAAATATTAAATGGGAGATAAATACAGGGGGGTTGGTAATTCTAACTTTTGGCCAATAAGATAGGGTTTTTTTGGGAAAATATTTTACTAGAGCTCAAGTGGTGGTAACAGGTACAGTGGTTCAAGAGTCCCGACAACGAAAGATAAGACTTCCCACTGTCCCAACACTTAGTGGAGAAGCCCTGGGACAGTACCAAAGAGTCTTGGGACAGTACAGTCTTGGGACAGTACAGTCGTGGGATAGTGGTCTTGGGACAGTACCAGGCAGTCTTGGGACAGTTGTTTTGGGACAGTAGTCTTGGGACAGTGGTCTTGGGACAGTGATCTTGGGACAGCAGTCTTGGGACAGCAGTCTTGGGACGGTGCAGTCTTGGGACAGTGCAGTCTTGGGACAGTGTAGTCTTGGGACAGTGGTCTTGGGACAGCAGTCTTCGGACTGTGCAGTCTTGGGACAGGCAGTCTTGGGACAGCAGTCTTGGGACAGGCAGTCTTGGGACAGGCAGTCTTGGGACAGGCAGTCATGGGAAAGGCAGTCTTGGGACAGGCAGTCTTGGGACAGGCAGTCTTGGGACAGGTAGTCTTGGGACAGTGGTCTTGGGACAGGCAGTCTTGGGACAGGCAGTCTTGGGACAGGCAGTCTTGGACAGTGGTCTTGGGACAGGCAGTCTTGGGACAGGCAGTCTTGGGACAGTGGTCTTGGGACAGGCAGTCTTGGGACAGGCAGTCTTGGGACAGGCAGTCTTGGGACAGGCAGTCTTGGGACAGTGGTCTTGGGACAGGCAGTGTTGGGATATGCAGCCTTGGGACAGGCAGTCTTGGGACAGTGGTCTTGGGACAGCAGTCTTGGGACAGAGGTCGTGGGACAGTTAAGAGAATTCTTGGGGAAGCACCAGAGAGTCTTGGGACAGTACATATAAGTCTTGGGACAGTACCAGGAAGTCTTGGGACGGAACAAAAAAGCTGTGTGACGGTACTAGAAGGTCTTGGGACAGTGCGAAATAGCTCAACGCTCAATTAAAAGCAAAAGGTCCGGTCCGAATGATTAAATCGCGAAAGATCCATTTTATTAAGATCACGAATCGGAGATTTATTTTACTAAATTGAATTGGGAATCTTTTTAGAATTTTTATCCGTAGAATAGAAATTTGTGAATATTAATATTGTAGATAGAAAAAATTGTAAATAAAAATCACGAGGCGAAGTAGGGTACCAATATCAGAAAAAAGAGTCCTAGATTCAAAGACAAAACATAACTTGTCGCAACGAAAATTGATTCCGTCGGACTAAGAAATAATATGAAAAAAACTTTTCAGTGAGCATGGTCAACACAGGAAGGGCAAGGAAAACAAGACGAGAGGAAGCGCTGAAGAGCGACGAACGGAACCTGCTATAGAAATTGATCTTGAGACGCCAGATCAGAGTGTTGATGAGATAGAGAAAAAGACAACGGAGTCGACACCGATGCCGAATGCAGAAGAACAAAAGCAAAAGTCGATGGAATTCTCACCGATAGACACTGTGGAGGACACGACGGGCAATACGCCGGAAACCATAAAGGACGAGTCTCAAACGAAAAGAACGTCATTCACAGAGAGGTTCGCCATGATGGTTGGATTGAAATCAAGAGACACAGTGGAGGCCAAAATTGAAGGTCGAGGAAGACAAAACGTTTGGAACAGTTTCCGCAAAAACAACAGAAGCCAACCAAGGCGATGATCCGGTCAAAAATTGGGCAACAGCTAGTCATGGGGCAACAGCTGACCATGAAACAACAACTCCTCTAGAACTGGGCGATTTAATGGCGAAGCTAGATCAGATCGACAGAAAACTAAAGTGCAGCGAGGAGGATCGGGACGTGATAAAAAGGGAAAAAATATACAACAAAAACGAGTACGTGGACAACTATTTTTACCTGTCAAAGGCAACGGAGGAAAAACTTCAGCAGATTTCAGACAAGGTAGAAGCCACTGACAAAGACCGAGAGGGGAATATCAACAAAGACATGCAAGCAATGAAGCCATGGTATGACACTGTGAACAGCAAGCTAGGGAGTCTGGAGACGAGAAGTGACACAATGAGCAGGGACCAGGCTGAGAGTTCATGTACCATACATGCCAAACTGGATGCCATCTTGAGAAACTCTACATCGCAAGACAGGCAGGTAACAGATCGAACGCAAGGTAACAGAGTTGATTTCGTGGAACCACAACGGAACAAGCGGGAGTCAACACCATTACCGTTACCCCGGGATGCAGCGAGCATCGGTCCAGGGGGGGGGGGGGCAAGACAATTATTAAGAGTGGGACCTCAACTACAACAAATGGTCCGGGGGATTCCACAACAAACAAAAATGTGGGAGCTGATGCCATGAGGTGGGCTAGCCCCTGGGAGATGATGAATAGGACATTGGAAGCGTTCGCTACGAGAACACTGACTCGAGTGAAAGAGGAGGTGGCAAATCCAGCAAAACCTTCAAGAAGCCAAAAGAATTTAAGGACGACTCAGATGGATGCATCGACACCTGGGTAGAAGTCATGAGACTACATTTGGAACAGGACAATTTGAACGACAAGAGACTGCACAGCGATACTCAGCAACTTAGAAGGCACGGCGTTGAAATGTGTAGTTGGAAAGAAGGAAGAGGAACGCGACACCGCGGACAAAATCTTCAAGATATTGTTGAATCGATTCGGGTCAGGCATGAAGGGTCACAAAGCGATGATGAGATTGGAAAAGAGGAGGCAAAGGGACGATGCATCAATTGATCGGTTCCTTCCTGGATGATCGTGAAATCCTGAAGAGTCAACAAACAGAAGGAACTTTAGCATCGCCTCGAAGTTCATCGATGGGTAAAAAGTGACGACTTGAGAACAATGTTAGCAACGTACTATATACTGTCGAAAGATAGTGCACCTACTCCAGAAGAAATGAGACAGAAGTCAAGAGAGCACATGCTGATGAAACCCAAGAAATACTCTTATTCGGATAACAGGAACATGCAAGGGGGGAGTCAACCATAGAGGCCTAGAGGTCAAGCCTAGAGATGATATGGACAAACACAGGTCATGTGCAAATTGTGGATCAGCGGATCATCATGTGGCGGAGTGCACGACGTATAAACAAGGCATGAAGAGTCTGGGGTATGCTCCGAATGAGGAAGATATGAGCCAGATGGAAGAACACGAGTTCAACAGCGGCCTGATCATCAAGATAGGTGCGAGATGCTTCTTCTGCAATCAAGAGGACCATTTTAGGGTGGAATTTCCATTATTTTGGGAAGCAGTAAAAAATCAGGGTAATCTGAAACACAAGTAAGCGTTAGCGGCGGTGCAGAACACGAGGAACAGACAAGCCGAGTTTGAAACAAAAAATTCAGAGGCACCGAATGCGGAACTACCGACGAAGACCGTGAAAGCTGTAAGGCAGGTCAATAATGCCATGGATACCATGACCAGGAAGTCTCCAGAGATAAATTTTGAGAGAGCAGCTGCAGATGCTATTAACAAAAGGAAACAGGACCTAGCGACGAAGGAGATAGAGCAACGATTGAAACAGGAGATCGAAAAGCAGAATTTAAACGAGACGTTAAGTTGGTCAGTGCCAGTGCCAGAAGCCGTAGTGGGAGCGACAAAGAGTGGAAATTGCAACACCCTGAAAACGGTGACGGGAAAGCCATTCGGCATAACAAAGATCGGAGCCAGGATAATGTCGATAATCGCTGTGGGCGGCCATGAAGTAACGAGGAACTTGAGCGAACCCAGCGACCAGTCAAAAAAGCACATTGATTTGTACGCAAATTACTTAAGTGCAATAAGTCCACAGACGACTTCTAGAGCCTTGAGGGCGCTACTCACAAGAGGTGGCAGCAAGTCAGTCCGTGTTGAGAATAGATACACAGAAGCTTATGGTCCGCATGAGGTGATGTTAAATATAGATGGGATAAACATCTACTCGAAAACCATGATAACATGTGATGAGGACCTAGCCGGACAGATCTACGTGGGCAAAGAAGAATTGAAAATAAGATCGATTGGACACTGCTTAATGTTAGAAGAGGATACCATGCACATCGGGACGGAGGCAGACGTATCAGCACACGTGCTCGACATAAGTGGCAAAAATACTCAGTTACGCGGGTTACTTGATACGGGAGCAGTCTTGATGTTATACCAATCGAGATTTGGGAGCGAATGGTTTCGATAAAGATGACTTGATAGACTCAAGAATACGGCTGTCAGCTGCAAACAAAGGGGCGCTGCGGGTAATAGGCAGAACACCAATAATATCCCTAAATCTAGGGGAACGCAACCTGTGGATGAGCTTTCTAGTGGTGGAAAACCTAGACGAGTCTGACCAGTTCATTTTAGGCAGAGACCTCATCAGGAATTTCGACGTAACGATTGATCTAAACAATGCCATGTTCAGGATTCGGAACCCGGATAGGAAGCACGGAATTAAACCGGTAAATCTGATAATGGCAAATGAGAATAAAGCGCCGGTATTCTTGAATAGTAGGGTAAGGCTGAAATCGAACGAAGCGGCAATTGTAGGCTTACGGATGAAAACTTATAATGAATTAAGTGATAACAAGCAAGTATGCATAGTCCCAAATCCAAACAGTCAAAGTGCTGCTGTTTTAGGAAGATCCTTCTCGATAACCAAGAGCGGCCTCTGCGTCAGTGTCTTGTTGAATACTCTTGACATACCTATAACAATCCAGAGGGGAAGGAAGCTGGGATATGCTTTACCCGTGAAAAATCGATACGAAATGACTGAAAATGTAAAAGAGAATGAATTACTTGGATGCCCCAATCACAGGGACAAGATTTGTATCTTGAGACGATTTGCATCTTGAGACGATGCATGTAGAAAAGAGATAGAGACATTACTAGAGTATGATATGATAGAACCATCAAAATCACCGTGGTCGTATGGAGTAGTGATGGCCAAAAAGAAAGGCAATCAATTGAGGTTTTGTTGCGACTTTCGGTATCTGAACTCCTTCACGGTGAAGGATGCCTATCCCATACCTAGAGCTCTCAAAGTTAGGTGATGCAAAGTTTTTTACGACCCTTGATTTAGGTTCGGCATTTTGGCAAGTCCCACTGAGGAAGCAGGACAGGGACAAAAAAGGTTTCGCCTGCGAGCTAGGGCTGTTTCAATGGAAACGGACGCCATTTGGTCTTTGCAATGCCACGGCCACATTTCAACGGTTGATGGCACACGCGTTGATAGGTGTGACAAAGAAAGAGGGCAGTTTGGTAATGTGCTACGTGGATGACGTGGTATTAGCGACGCCTACGCTGGAAGACCACATCGAGCGACTAGACGAGGTGTTTGCATGTATGAAGAGGTCGGGACTAAAGTGCAAACAGTCAAAGTGCGAGATACTCAAGGAAGATAAAATACTTGGGAAGGATGGTTGACAGACACGGCATCAGACCAGGCCCAGATGCAGTAGAAGCGGTTCTGACCTGGAAACCGCCAAAGACGGAACATCAATTGATGAGCTTCCTGGGTTCCTCGAACTTTTACAAGTTCCGGACAAGGTATACCCGATGCAACAAATAATGAGGCACAAAGGCAGGAAGTTCCGTGGAACAACGCGGCGAAGAATCATTCCAGAGAAGAAAGAAAGAGTTGTGAGAGGCACCGTGCTAGGGATGCCAACGGAAAAAGGATGTACGTGCTGGACACGGATGCGTCGGTAGTCGCGACTTCTGGCATTCTCCATCAAGAACAGGAATGGAACGAGAAGACAGTTTTAAGAACAATAGCGTACGGGAGTAAAGTCTTGAGTGATACGGAAATGAAGTACGGGGCGCCGAAAGCAGAGATGTTCGCGGTGGTTACCTCTGTCGAGAAATATAGAGCGTACCTAGGCAGTGAGCCATTCAAGCTGCGAGTCGACAACAGGGCACTAAGCTGGCTGAAGACGTACCCAATGGACCAGAGCTACATTGGGAGGTGGATAGTTCGCCTGGACGGATACAACATGATAATTGAGCATAGAACGAGAGATAAACATCAAAATTCCGATAGCTTGAGTAAGAAGACGGAGTTCTACGAGAGACAGGAACAGAGGGAGGCGGATAGGCCAGAAACCAAAGATGGCTTCTCCTTCATAAGGAAACGCATGATAGTCTTCCACTCATGAGATGGCTTGACAAGTCAGGCGAACCGATAGAAGATCACCACGAACTACCAAAGGAGCCTCCAGAGGAAACAATCTTGAAGAAGACCAGGGGGATACCGATAGGGATAATGCTCAAGTCAAAAATTGTGAGGGAGACGCTCAAGGCAAAAGGCTATGATCTCAACCAGGTAGAAACGTGAGATGCACAGATAGATGAAGACTTGATGAGATTACTCGAGAAACTGGCAGACCTTAAACCCGTGATCAAAGAAAAGGGTAAGGAGGAACCGGAAGTCACGATATTGAGAAGGAATGAAACTGGTGGTGGCGAGGACTCCTTAAAAGAAAAATCGGACGGGAAAGAAGTCGTGCATCATCGGTTGATAGAATCCCTGATGACATATTTGAGCGGACTCGGGTTAGAAAGATGAAAATGACCTTTAAGGAGGAGGCTGAACACTTTGGAATAGGACAAGAGTCTGGGGAGTGGCCCACAGTGGGAGAAGATGCTGAAGAAGAAAAATTGTCCGGAGAGTTTGAAGGGTGGGATGAAGATTCGGAGAAGTGCAGCGATGACCAGGATAGTCTATGCATGATACTGGCGGAAGAGAAGATGAGACACCGCGACAGGGAGCTACAGACGGATCCCTCCTCAGGAACGCACAACTTGGATCAGCAGGAAGTGCGAGGAGATGAAGAACTTGAGAAAATTGCAGTGTCGAGGAAACCATTTAGCGAGCTATCGTACAACTCAAATGTCAGAACAAATCTGGTGCGGAAGATGACGGGAGATCATGAGGAGGATAGTATGCGTAAAGCTGAAGGATGACATCCACAACCCTGGAGAAACAAATGGTCAGATAATGGCATTAAAAGAACAGGTCAAGACGAGATATTGGCCAGGGTTAAGAAAGGCTGGCGAGAGGTGGGTAAACGCATGCCTGGCGTGTTTACAAGTGAAAGATCCAAGAAAAATGAAGTTCCCACTCAAGTCCGTAGAGAGTTCGGAGTTTAACGAAGCCGTGCAGATAGACCATCAGAAGATATTCATGACAGACTCGGGATAAAATCAAATACTGGTCATAACAGACCCCTTCACGAAGTTGGCAGAAGCCGTGCCATGTCAAACGGCCACAGCAGAAGTGACTTGTGACCACCTGATAACACATTGGATATCACGGTATGGTTGTCCCATGACATTTCTGTCGGACAACGGGAAAGCCTTCGTGGGGGACCTGACAAAAGAATTGATGAAGAGGTCACACATTGCTCAAGCGCACTCAACGACCTACCATCCCCAAACCAACGGGTTAGTGGAGAGACAGAATAGAACATTGGTAAATATGCTGAGGGTATAATGCTCAAGATATATGACAGACTGGGATAAAAATTATACCTCCCAAAGGGACAAAGAAACTACTTAAGAAATGGAGAGCACCGTTCATGATAACGGAAGTGCACCAGCAAGGACGGTTTTACCGCTTGAGTACGGGGCGTGCAGCGCATTATGAAAACTTGAAACCTCATGTCCCATCCCAAAAGACTGGTGCGTACCACAGAATGGGGAGGGAATCGAGTACCTATTGGTGGAGCAAGCTTGCGAGGTGAACGAAAAGGGCACCAGGAACAAAAGTGATGGCAACGAGGACTTGAGTTTGGATGACAATGAAAAGATAGAAGCGGACTCAGAGGCGAAATCCTTTGTGGAAGAAGACTGAAACGATCCGGAGCAGGACGAGGTGCCAAAATGGACGGAACCAGACTTGCTGATAACAGCAGGAATCAGGAGTGGTAATCGCAAACGGACAGGCATGAGGTACAGCAGGTACGGGGATGACTTCTTGATTGACAAGATACGGCCTTATGAATTGAGCGACGAGTTACTGAGTGTGGGCCAATTGGTGGCAGACGATGAAAGGCAAATCATCAACGAAAGCAAACACTACCCGAAGGAAGACTACTCCACACCAGAACAAGAAACAGATCTGGAGCAGAGCGAGATAGAGAGGAGGGAGAACACAAACTTGAGAATACTAGAGTGGATGCGTGATGTCAAGAACGAAGGAGATGAAGGGCAAAGCATCCAGCAGGTCGACGGATCAGCAGAACAACACGTGAAAACGGAAGATGCCCTCTTCGGTTGGACGGCAACCGACAAGCCGTTCGAAATACCACCAGAGAATTTAGACCCAGCATCATCGACGGGGATGTCGATAATTATTTTTGTCCGGGGAGTGGGGGTAGGACTTACCCACACCAACAATTTGATGATAAAGAAACTCAGGGAAGTAAGAGAGATCAACGGGCTAGAACTGGGCGAGGAAAAGGCCGAGCCTACTATAGGACGAAATTTCAAAACAAAATTTGAAATACCCAATGATTACTCGGAGAACATCCTGATAATGGACAGCAACTTCATCCTGTCAGACAGGACCAGCGCGATCTTAATAACGGCGGACATGAGCTTCAAATCGAGACTAGAGGCCGACTTCAAGAGGGAATACCAGAACGTGGAGTTTCTATTCAGACAGAGACCGGGGCTGGGAGGAATGGGTGCGCTTCCCCCTTCAGTGGCACAAGTCCCGGCAAATACCTGTACTTTCTGGTGACGAGGGTCAATGAAAGGAATACGATAGATCCTGAGCACGTGATGTTAGCACTAACGAGGCTGAGAGACTTCATGATTGAAAGAGGGATAGTGGAGGTCTCGATGCCTGTTTATGACCCAAACAGGGGCAAGTTGAGCCCAAGGGATTTGTATGCCATCCTACACGTGGTCTTCGCAGAAACGGAGATAATCGTACATCTACACAAGAAATACTACTTGATTATCGCCTGAGCTACGGGTGGACAATGGAGGTCTTGAGTTGGGAGTACATGCGGATCTCGATTAAGGGTACATGGGGATCTCGAAGCAGGTGGATGGAATTTAACGCAACTGGCATGACAATTATAATTGAAAGAATTGACGGTGCTAAAACATTAAATGAATCTGCATGCTCTTAAAAAACTTCCAATTGAACTATTTTAGTAAAACAAATGGAGGGATAATGTTTTAACCATAATAATGGGGGGGTTTAGGTTAAGAACATAACACCGTAGTTTGAAAAGTAGATTTTTCTTTCAGATTGATTTGTTAAATCGAGTTGACGACCTAGACACACTCATTGCAAAGAGAAAAGAAGGTATTGAACAAAGTTCACGATCAGCAACATTCGAATGAGATATTTCTCAAGTACTCAAGTTGGTTAGAACGGTAAAACTCAAGTTGGTTGGTACGGTAATATTCAAGTTGGCTAGTGCGCGAGATCATCTAGAAATCGTAAAAAGGGGCGGATCGATTTTGGAAATCCATGACTGCGGCGCTAAAGAGGCCTACGCTCGATGAATTGTACAGACGCTTGAGGGACCTGGACTACACCCAAGTGGATGAGAGGATGGCAGTGATGTTGCCTCCCGCCAATTGTGAGTATGGCGGGATCCCGCCATGCTCACAATGAATGCAGGGAATCCGAAAGAGATATTCCTCAAGTACTCAAGTTGGTTGGTACGGTAATACTCAAGTTAGTTGGTACGGTAATACTCAAGTTGGTTAGTGCGCGAGATCATCTAGAAATCGTAAAAATGACAGATCGATTTTGGAAATCCATGCCTGCGGCGCTAAAGAGGCCTACGCTCGATGAATTATACAGACGCTTGAGGGACCTGGAGTACAAACAATTGGATGAGAGGATGGCAGTGATGTTGCATCCCGCCAATTGTGAGTACGGCGGGATCTCGCCATACTCACAATGAATGCAGGGAATCCGAAAGAGATATTTCTCAAGTACTCGAGTTGGTTGGTACGGTAATACTTAAGTTGGTTGGTACGGTAAAACTCAAGTTGGTTAGTACGCGAGATCATCTAGAAATCGTAAAAATGGCAGATCGATTTTGGAAATCCATGCCTGCGGCGCTAAACAGGCCTACGCTCAATGATTTTTACAGACGCTTGCGGGACCTGGACTACACACAAGTGGATGAGAGGATGGCAGTGATGTTGCATCCGGCCAATTGTGTGCAGGGAGTCTGCGACAGAAGCTGTCTTGATGGTCGGCTACACGACAGAAGGCATATACAATCAAGAAAAGACCAGGTGGCTGTCCTGGAAGGTGGATTGAGGGGTAAGAGGATTCGACTTGGCAAGGAATCCTGGCTTGAGCAACAACACTGAGTACGGCGCGAGAGAGTTCCCATTACCAACCAGACCATCGGCAAGATCCGCGGGCCAATCCACGAGCAAGCCACCATCTATGATGCGAGCACAGCAAACGGAGGAGACGTATCTTGACCTCAGTAACCTGAAGAGGGAACTTGAGAGGGCGCAGAGGGAGAAGAATAAAGCGAACCTTGACCGGGATAGCGCGAAACTCGAGAGGGATCAAGCGAAACTGGAGAGAGACCAAGCGATCCTTGAGAGGGACCAGGCGCGGCGTGACCTTGATATGTTGAAAGCAGAGTACCAGCCAGAACAGAGGGTGCGAGAGAACGAGGCAAATTGCGAGCAGTTGAAGTCGGAACTTGAAAAGATCCAGCGGCGACAACGAGAGTTCGACAGACAAAAGGAAAAGGGAACCAGGACTACGGAGCGAGCTGCTGCAGGCTCAAGGCCGGAGTCACGTATGGAGGCGGATGAGGCTCCCAGGTCAAAGGGACGATTCAATTCAGACCGCGCGGCTCAAGAGCACATAAACGAGGGACTGGAAGTGTGGATACCAACCGAATCAGCGTCCTCCCTGCGTGGTTTGGAGACACAACCGATACGCCCACTGATGACACTGCCGGGATATACCCCGAGCTCAACCCCGAGCAGCAGTCAGGTGAGCGGGAGCTCGTCGCGTCTTAAGGAATTAAATGAGAGGCTACAGATGAGAAATCGTGAAAGTCCAACTAGAGTGGAGCTACCCCCAACTTGGAGGGAGCAACTGGTCAGGAGTGTGGTGATCACAAGCGGTAAGAAGAACACGAATTGCAGATATCACAGGCACAACCGCATGAATTGGAACGCGGCGCAGCGGGCGAGAAGGGATTGTTTCCATGACGCGTCTTGGGATGAATACTATACACAGTCATGAATACCGGAGGGTGCAGTTCACCTGATTGTAGGGGACAGCCTGGTACGGGTGCTGACCCGGATCCAGTTGCAGTGGCAGACTGGAGTCTTGAGTTTCTCTGAAGCCGCAACGCCGCAGATGTTGGCATCACTCGAGATGCTAGGGATGGCAAGAATGTATACAGTGACTCTAATGATGGGGACCAATGACGTGTCCTGAGGTGAGTCAAGAAAAGTGATGAGGCTACATGATAAAATGGGCTGCATCCTGGAGGAGTTGCGGATTCAGATGGATCCCGCCATACTCACGATTTGCACCACCCCTTATAACATGAAGGCCGATCAACATGCGATGGAAAAGAATGAAAAAGTGCGAAACCTGAACGAAATAATCAGGCAGATACATCAAAGGAGTGTCCCTCCCGTCAGATTGCTGGACGTAGCTGACCAGATGAAGCGATCCTTCCCGGAGGATGCGTCTTCAGACGGAATCCATTTCGACAGACCTAGGGGTGTGGAGTGGTTGAACGACGTTTTCAAGAGGCACATAAGTGCGTTGGAGGCAGACCTGCTTGAGACGGCCCAATTCACATTCGGTCCACCCCCAAAATCCTCCTTTCCTTGCCACAAGACTCCTGTCCAGTCGCCTGGGAGCGAGAGTCGACTCAGGAGATAGCTCGAGGAGCAGCCGGACTAGATTACCGGGTTCCACGCCGATGGAAGCCGAGGAAGCAGAGTCATCAACGCCCCAAAGTTCAGTGGTGTCCTCAGTGGTGGTGGTAGATAACAAGAGATTGGAGAGACCAGCGGAGACAAGCCGAACGCGATATCTGGAGAAAGTAAAGGAGTTGGACCTGGAGGATCTGTAGTGTAGACAGGAGTTGGCGGAGGCCCTGGGGCTCAAGCACATGTCACACGAGGATTTGAGCCGACACCATTGCGTGGATTGGTTAAAGGCCCACGAAACGCATTTATCGAGAGCAAGAATGATGGAGACGGCTGATCTGACTGGGATCCCCATGAAATCAGTCATGGGACTGATCAATTACAGACGTGTCAAGTTGCTGGGGAGTCCAGGACTCATAGTGGAGCCCCCCAAGCACCGAACAAGTATTGCCAGAGTCAGATTGGCAACTCCCGCGCAGTTGAGGGTAGTAGATAAGCTACTGGAACCAAAAGAGATGGAACTACCAGACGCCGCTTACGAGGGTGCTAAATTGGCAGACGACCCAAGATATGGAAAACCCTGCGGGAGTGCCCAACTGGCCAAGACACTGGCAGTATACGATAGAGCGGATCCAGCAGCCGCAAGGGTGATCATCGTGACGGGATAGGATTTCGAGGGAACGTCTCCCAAGTTGTTCTGGCCGGAAACTCTGGTATACTCGATTCCAGGTGCAGAGTTGAACCAGATGTTGACCCTGGTCGTAGCGATAAAGTCTTGTGAACCAGAGCTACTGCTGTTTGCAGGAATGAACGATCAAATGCATGCGGCTGGACCTCTAGAGCAGTTGAAAGGTGATGAGCCTATGTCAAAGAAAATCTTGGAGGCTATCCAGACGTTGTTTGCCCCGATGAACGAGGTGCACGAAAATGTCAGTTCTCGATTTGGAACTAAGACAAAAGGGGTATTCACGACGTCCCCCGGATACGCGAGCATGCCTCCTGTGTATGCAATTTTGGTTCTAATAGCCGAAGGGAACGCATTGCGGATTCTGATGGCAGCTCCAAATCGGGAGCTGGAACCCACGAACTTGAGACTTCGGAAGTCAGAACTGGCAGCTAACTGAAGTTCAGTCCGGTAATAGAGGATGACCACCCAATAATATTTCACCTGACAGCCAGCCTATGGTTCCGAGGTATAGACTTGACCATCACGAGCTCTACTAGCAAATCGAGGGGACCAAGCAACGAAAGAAAGAATGTGGCTGCGGCCGAAAAACAACTGGAAGCGATGGTCTATCGACTAACACAAGAGAGAGGCAGGTGGCCGTTTCTAACACTAAGGCTAGAGAATGCTACGGAAAAGACGATGGAGAGTGCCCCACCTCTCGTGAAGCAGATCTGGGAATTTCTTGAGGAACAATTGGAGGTAGCCGAGAGTAGGGAGATGACGGTGGGTAGAGTCGTCACGGCAGCAAAACGAGGTCACCATTGGAGGATTCTGGAGGGAGCATGCAAAAGGTGAGTTGGGGACGAGGAAAGATCACGAGATCCTGAAATTCTTGAGTCCTTGTTGGGAAAAAAAAGTACATTGCTGGAGTGTTTTGTGCGAAAGAGACCATTTTCGGGGCCTTTGTGCAAGAGCTATTGAGTATGCCTATAAGCCTCTTGCTGGCTTTATACTTGGTTTACCCAAGGTACCTGTTTAACATGGGTCCAGCGTACATGTTCAGTCGGGGTGTAGAGACACTTCGGATTGATGGGTATCTGGTATAGGTGCTCCTGACTCATGGCGAACTGGTGTCATTTCATCGGTTGATTAAATATGGGGAGCCCCTGTCGATGGGAAAAACCCACTCAAGTATAGACACTTACTCGTACAAGTGCGCTGCAATACTGAAGACGTTGCTGGTGGATTATCTTGTGATGCAAAACCGACACATGACCGGTGAGGAGAAGAATCCAAAGACGAGAGAGGAATGGAGGGAGGCGAACAGTGGTATCCCTCTACTGACCGATCTATGTCTGGCGATGAGATCTGACCCCGTGGGAATGATCAGGGGACTAGAGGAGGTCGTAACTTGTATTTACGGACCAGCGGTTACGTAACCCTTTCCGAACCCTTTAGTTGCGGCATACCGCAGTTCAGTGGTACACGAGAGCTTAATGAGCGTGTTGGATGGGACTGCGTTGAACTGGTGTCGACAAGAGGTGCTGAGGGCACAAATGAGTAATACAGTGCTCTTTGGGAAGGTGAAAGTTCCCGAGTTGGTAGTGTTTAACTTCCGGGGGCAACTGCAATGCAGGATGGGGGGGAAGCGTGAAGGCCCATTGAGACTTACCCCAAGTTCTGGAATCTGAATCCCCTAACGGCGGCGGACAAGAGATCCTGAGAATCCCCGCGTGGAAAGAGAGCTCCGAGTTGGTAAAAAGGGAGCTAGAGGCGACACTAGAGAAGGAAATCTTGCCCGCAACCATTCCTGAGTTCCCAACAGTCAGGAGAATGACCCTGGGGATGAATAGCTCCCTGGTGGTCCCATCCCTGTTCGCAATAGCTACGGTAGAAAGGCAGCAAGAAGAGTTCACCTATGGCTGGGACCCCTTGTTCATTGGGTATACAGCAGCGGTCTACTTCCACACTTGTGATATCAAGATAAACTCATGGACGACTCAAGCGAAAGAAACGAGAGGCTCAATGGCTCCGAAAATCGAGGTTCGGGATATCTTGAGAACGCTTGATCAGGCGAACTTGGAGAACATGTTACCGATATGGGATGTTGGCAGGATGATCGTAGAAGAAAGACGAGATGAAGTTTGCCACAAGAAATTACCGGGCGCCTTACGGATTTGAGCAGGTGGAAATGAAACAAGAAGGGAAAGAGCTGGATGCGGTAGGCTTGTTATATGTGGCTTTGACAGAATACAAGAAGCAAGACCCAGTGACACCCTCACCCCTATCAGTAGGCACCCCTGGGGACAAGAGAAGCGGCCCCGTAGAAGACCGATTTAGCAAGATTCTTGAGAGGAGGCGAGCCGAGTCAGATGAAGAAAGCATGGATGAAACTCTCAGTGAAACAGGAGAGGAAATGGAAGTGGGGAATACGCCTGAGCCGAAATCAGCTGAGGGACTAAGGACTCTAGGGACTCTGGATGAGAAGGCTTGGCGGGAATTCTTGAGTGAATTTAATCAAGAGACGAACAGTGAGACCACGCTAGATAACTTCAAGGAAGAACTGTGGAACACGGTGGTCAAATTCGGGGAACCGGTGTTGATGGGCACTGGGCTGGATGAAAAAGCAAGAAAGGAGTTGTTGAGCGAGATGGTCAAGTTGAGAGAAACGCGACAGAAGACCGAGGATGATGAATGTAAAGACGGCTCTACTCTGAAGCAAAAAACTGATAATAAAATGGTTAAAAGTAAAGGGGAGGATAAGTTTAGGACTAATAATATGATTAAAAGTACTAAAATCCTTAAGGCTCGAGCAGGGGGAGGCAAGAGTTGGAAGGGTCGGACCATGACAAAGAGATCGAATCAGTGATGATAGTGACGACACCCCCAAGCAAAGGTGTGAAGTCTCGAAAGAGGAAACGGGAGGTAGAGGAGTTGAGCAGCCCGTCGGTGGATGCTGTCTCTGAGAAGAACTCGAGGGAGACTGCCCCCATGATCCTAGCGCTGTGGAAGACTGCAACCTACAAGAGTAGCTCTGAACCAAGGAGGCTAGCCAAGGTAGTGAAAGAGATAGAGGTCTCGACAAGTCTGGTAACGGAAGAAGATTTCAAACCTCAGAAGGCAGGCTCGAAAAAGGGTTCGACGAATGGACAAGTGGATGTTGGCAAAGAATGGATCTCAAGCGAATGTCAGGTTATTGGCAAACAAGTGACCAACGACCCTCTTGAGAAGAATGTGACAAGAAATACGGCTCGACCTTGGTGGGTGGCCCTAGAGACGATGAAGAAGTTGGAGGCCTGTCTGAAGAAGCTTGATCATGGGGTGTCCCGCAAGCGTCGCAACTGGGCTACTCAACAAAAAGCCGAGGTCAACAAGTTAGAATTGCGAAGTCAGCTAAAGCGAACTTGGCGGAGCTTGTTGCGGGATTACTTCGAGGAGGCGATGAGAACACCTTCGTCCGCATTGCCTCTGATGGCAAATCCCTTCGTTAGAACAGCGGGGCAGCTGATGTTCGCGTGGAGCCTAGTGGGAATAGAATTGGAGGTATTGACTTCACGCGACAATATGAAATTGGGCAACAAAAGCCTGGAAGTCTATCATATGCTGGTACAACATGTCGCGAGAGATAATTCCGGTTTGATTCTGGCGAGAAGAAAAGATGCCACTGGTTTCTTGAGGTGGATAATGTCCGTAATGACTAATAGTACCGTCAAAGCTGGTCATCAGAAGGCCATGGGGAGCAAAACCGTGGAGAGAAGAGTCTCCACCGTCATACTGAACGTGTACCAGAGCACGGGGATCGAGTGGGAAGATGACTCGAGGCAATCCCTAGAGAACCATGGGAAACTTGATGAAAAACGAAGATTTCACAATAAGAAATTTGAAGAGGGGCATGATGTGCATCGCAACTTGGCCTTGGCCGAGGATTACTCGAGACCCAAAAAAAGGTAGATTATCAATACGTGTCTGGAGTGATGGGAATAGCGTAGAACCCTTTCTTGAATTCAGAGGCCGGGAGCGCTCACAGGATTCACGAGGTGACGGAGCCGTTGAAGTTTTGGACGGATAAGATAATCGTAATCGATTCAATGGAGACGGAGAAACTGAGCCTAGGCCTGCTACTTGAGGCTACACCCAAGGTGATAAGCGTGCCCAAGGTGATAAAAGAGTGGAATTGAGGATGGGGAATGGAAATGGCATGATGACTACGAATTTGGGAACGGTTTGGAAATTGCTGAGACCCTCCTGGTGTCCACATCCCCATGCGAGTTTGATTGAAGAAGTCACGGAACGAGTGAGGCTAACACCAACAAAAGATGAGGACCTGGGAACTTTGGACGCAATACACAAATTGATCCTACCACAGAATAAAGAGTCGGGCGAAGCAACGAGTAAGCTGGGATCAGTAAAGAAGTTGGAACCTGGCAGCTGTCTTGACTTGACGTGCGGAAGCGGAGGGCACACCTGTGATGGTCGATCATATGTCAGAATACAATCTTTCAAGAGAGAAGACCTATTCGCTTGGTTTGGTGACATAACAGAAAGAGAGAAGAACGATGTGCAGATAAAGGCTGAGTGCTATACGAACATTACAGTGAATATAGCAACGGCGCTGGGGTTCTTCTCTAGAATGTGTAGTCTGCAATCACTGGAGATGCTGGAGTCTGAACAGCATTTGGTGACTGCGTTAAGTGTGGAGTCGTGGCCGGGGGCGTTGCAAACCACCCATAAACATATCAGAGGGTGGAAGATTGGTCTAGAGGCGGAGATGGGAATTCCCGTGAGCAAATCTTATGGTCTGCCTGTAAATGCAAAGACCTTGGTGGGATCAGTAGTGGCCAACCTATGTGGGAGCCATAATGCATTGCACATGGCAATGGTGGAGGTATCCAACCAAAGGATACTAGTGGATAAGGCCTTCTCGGTACCCAAGTGCGTACGACTGGCTCGAATGTCGCATCATTCACATAAGCTGTTGAGAAAGATCCTGGGAACAGTGCCAAGAGCACAAAGAGATGACTTGAGTGAGATCTGGGGAGAAGAACTCTTGAGCTTAGGAGACGAAAACACGAGTGATTTTAAGAGACAAAATGCCATCGGGAAGCCGATGAATAGTGTCCCAGCGCAGGAGGAAAAAGATACGACGCACGAGAAAATGATGGAACTAGAGCCTCTACTGGAAGCCTCGGGAGAACGCAATCTCCGAAGCATAGAGATTACACATGGGGAATGACCATGCCATTGATTGGCACAGACAGTGTGGTACCCGGAGCATTCAAACCTTTGTTTAGTGTGGGATGTAGAAGAAATCCGGTCAATCGGGTTACCCGATCATCAGCAGAAGGTGACCATCTTGGTAGTAAGTACGATGTTGGCGTTACGACGGATCGAGGAAAATGTAGCGAAATATAGGGAGTCGAAGACACCAACGGCGGAATCGATATACGCAATAGATTACAGGAGGAGACTTGAGTTTTTTGAGACTGTATGCAAAGTATTCGCCATACCAATGGAAGTCAGGCACGTATGGAGCCGCTTAAGGTTCTTTCCGTGGTTTTGAGCGACGTTAACATCTTGGTTGTACATGGTGACGAAAGATCACATGAATAAAAATCAAAAGGAATAACGACAGTTCCTGGCAGAAATAGGGCCAGAATCCTTCAAGAGACCTCTGCTGACCCATCGAAATGCGATCACGACAGGTTGGAAAAGAGTCGGTAGTGTGTCTAGAGACAATACCAAAGCAAGAGAATCGATACTGGAGGAGGACTTGGCGAAGAACGTGATCTTGAGCCTGCACAATTCCTTTTGCTTGAACAGGGAATTGAAAGTGAAAGGTTTACCAAATCAGGCAATGAGGTTGCAGGAGCAGAAGGAGTGGATGCGATCCTTCGAGCAATTGAAAGCATGGGAAGAAACCGTGATCAGCTCTGATGATGAGGAAGCGCTGTAAGGCAGATTACGGTGTCAGATTCATCGGGTACTAGCACTTGGAAGGCTAGGAATACGAAGTGAGCAGGGAGCTCAATGTGGGTTTCATGAGTCTTGATAGGGAAAGGAAGGGGCTCGAGTGTGAACTCGGAGAAATCCGAGGTCACGAAAAAGAAATTTTAACGAAACAAAGTATTGTTATTATGATGCAATAATTAACATATAAATCAAAATGTTGCATGACAATTTCCTGATTGGATAGGACAGAAGAAATTTCAATCATAAGCTTCAAAAGCGGAGATTTAAGGTGCAGGTATATGAAAATTTTGATTGCTGTTCAGCGATAGTGTGACAATTTTATATGGTTGTAAATTTTTGGGTGTAGATAAACTTAAGTCTGCTGCAAACTTCTGTAACTGACCACTGGCACTGTATCTTGAGCAACACTCAGTATTCTGGGTACTCACTGGCAGGCGGCAACACGCGATGAGGACATCGATCTAGAGTCTGGGGAGTATGTGCCAGTCGATCCTATTTGGAAGTTTGACCTTGAGTAATACGAACTACGTAATTTTGGGGTGAAATGAAGTTTTTCAAAAATTCGAATTGGACATGTCATGCTCAAGTTTCTCGCGACAACTGAAAATCTCAGAAATACAAGATCAGAACGACCGAATGACAATCGCGGGAAAGTGGTCAATTTAAGCAGCGGGAAATTGCTATTCGCAACTTCCCACATCTAAATAATACGAGAGTAGAGCTGTCCTATCTTGATACAGGAAAAAAAGAACTTCGAAATTTAGTTGGACCAGAGTGAACCTTCGATGGAAAGGTGGACCAATGAAGTGTCCCAATGGTCCAGAGCCAAACTTACATTCTCGAGATCAAACTTGTTCGATAGAACTTATTGAATCGAACTCGATTCTCCAATTGTTCTCAAGTTGCTTACTAATTTAGTTACCTCTAATTCTCGAGTGTGCTGGTATGAAAGTACCCATTTTATTTTCTTGAGTGTGTTTTATGATTGGTATGTTGAGGTAAGGAGAGTTTTAGGTTGCTCCATCTGAAATGGATCAAAGTTCCACTGTCTAATAAAAAGTAACTTTACGGATTGTTCCGACCCTGTTTTTAACGGCGTTCGCGTACTTTGGGTTTTTTGAGACCTGAGTATGGGGACGTTTTTATTTTCTAGAGTAGGTGGTATTTTGGTAGTGGCCTTTAAGCTGTAACGGGTTTTTAGTCTCATGTCGCAAGTGAACCGAATTGGCTTCGACCGTTCGAGGTAGAAAAACACAAGAGATAGTGTCCCTGACTGTTGAGCCAATGGTTATAGGGCCTATTTTTTTAACCACATATGTAACTGAAGTAGGCGACTGTTACACTTACACAATCTTCATGCCGAAACAAGCGTTCTACAGCCCTTAGACCCCCATTTTTCAGCTCAAAATAGGGGTCTTCAGCTTCACTAATTAGCTCCTGCAGCTCACCCAAGGATCAAAAAAGCTCATCTAAGGTGATTCACAGACCTATTTTTTACGATGAAGCTGATTAGTTAATCCACCAAGCTCTAGACGCAAGCTTTGTTATTTTAAAAGCCAACTGAAGCAATTTTGCCAGTTTTGGATCTCATTTTGAGCTCGTTTACAGTTCAGGCCATAATTTTTGAACCATTGGTCGTACAGCGCTCATCTTTTGCAAGCAGCTGACCATCATCCATATCCAACTTCGCCGATATCAAATTGAAGTTGTGCGAGAACTCCTCCATGCCCAAACAAGCGTTCTACAGCCCTGAGACCCCCATTTTTCAGCTCAAAATAGAGGTCTTCAGCTTCGCTAAGTTGATCATGCAGCTCGTCCGAGGGTCGAACAAGCTCATCTAAGGTAAATTTTAGATCTATTTTTCACGAGGGAGATGATGAGCTTACTCACGAAGCTCCGAAAGCAAGCTTTGTTAACTAAAAAGCCAACTGAAGCAACTTTTCGAGTTTTTGATCTCATTTTGAGCTTGTTTACTGTTCGGGTCATAATTTTTGAACCACTGGTCGCATAGCGCTGATCAATTGCAAGCAGCTGACCATCCTTCATAACTAACTTCGCTAAAAATATAACGAAGCTGTTCGAGCACTCTTTCATGGCGAAACAAGCATTCTACAGCCCTGAGACCCCCATTTTCAGCTCAAAATAGGGGTCTTCAGCTTCGCTAATTAGCTCCTGCAGCTCACCCAAGGGTCAAAAAAGCTCATCTAAGGTGATTCACAGACCTATTTTGTACGATGAAGCTGATGAGTTAATCCACCAAGCTCTAGACGCAAGCTTTGTTATTTTAAAAGCCAACTGAAGCAATTTTGCCAGTTTTGGATCTCATTTTGAGCTCGTTTACAGTTCGGGTCAAAATTTTTGAACCACTGGTTGCACAGCGCTCATCTTTTGCGAGCAGCTGACCATCATCCATTTCTAACCTCGCTAAAATGAAATTGAAGCTGTGCGAGAATTACGCCGTGCCTAACCAAGCGTTCTACAGCCCTGAGACCCCCATTTTTCAGCACAAAGTAGAGGTCTTCAGCTTCGCTACGTAGCTCCTGCAGGTCATCCAAGGGTCAAACAAGCTCATCTAAGAAAATTCTTAGACCTACTTTTTACGATGAAGCTGATGAGCTTATTCACAAAGCTCTAGAAGCAAGCTATGTTATTTTAAAAGCCAACTGAAGCAACTTTGCCAGTTTTGGATCTCATTTTGAGCTCGTTTACAGTTCACGCCATAATTTTTCAACCACTGGTCGTACAGCGCTCATCTTTTGCAAGCAGCTGACCATCATCCATATCCAACTTCGCTGAAATGAAATTGAAGCTGTGCGAGAACTCCTCCATGCCCAAACAAGCGTTCTACAGCCCTTAGACCCCCATTTTTCAGCTCAAAATAGGGGTCTTCAGCTTCACTAATTAGCTCCTGCAGCTCACCCAAGGATCAAAAAAGCTCATCTAAGGTGATTCACAGACCTATTTTTTACGATGAAGCTGATTAGTTAATCCACCAAGCTCTAGACGCAAGCTTTGGTATTTTAAAAGCCAACTGAAGCAATTTTGCCAGTTTTGGATCTCATTTTGAGCTCGTTTACAGTTCAGGCCATAATTTTTGAACCATTGGTCGTACAGCGCTCATCTTTTGCAAGCAGCTGACCATCATCCATATCCAACTTCGCCGATATCAAATTGAAGTTGTGCGAGAACTCCTCCATGCCCAAACAAGCGTTCTACAGCCCTGAGACCCCCATTTTTCAGCTCAAAATAGAGGTCTTCAGCTTCGCTAAGTTGATCATGCAGCTCGTCCGAGGGTCGAACAAGCTCATCTAAGGTAAATTTTAGATCTATTTTTTACGAGGGAGATGATGAGCTTATTCACGAAGCTCCGAAAGCAAGCTTTGTTAACTAAAAAGCCAACTGAAGCAACTTTTCGAGTTTTTGATCTCATTTTGAGCTTGTTTACTGTTCGGGTCATAATTTTTGAACCACTGGTCGCATAGCGCTGATCAATTGCAAGCAGCTGACCATCCTTCATAACTAACTTCGCTAAAAATATAACGAAGCTGTTCGAGCACTCTTTCATGGCGAAACAAGCATTCTACAGCCCTGAGACCCCCATTTTCAGCTCAAAATAGGGGTCTTCAGCTTCGCT
The DNA here is from genome assembly GCF_963678635.1 of Symsagittifera roscoffensis. Classification (NCBI taxonomy): domain Eukaryota; kingdom Metazoa; phylum Xenacoelomorpha; order Acoela; family Convolutidae; genus Symsagittifera; species Symsagittifera roscoffensis. The sequence continues at coordinate 18,724 of NW_026971218.1, read as the reverse complement.
AATTAGCTCCTGCAGCTCACCCAAGGGTCAAAAAAGCTCATCTAAGGTGATTCACAGACCTATTTTGTACGATGAAGCTGATGAGTTAATCCACCAAGCTCTAGACGCAAGCTTTGTTATTTTAAAAGCCAACTGAAGCAATTTTGCCAGTTTTGGATCTCATTTTGAGCTCGTTTACAGTTCGGGTCAAAATTTTTGAACCACTGGTTGCACAGCGCTCATCTTTTGCGAGCAGCTGACCATCATCCATTTCTAACCTCGCTAAAATGAAATTGAAGCTGTGCGAGAATTACGCCATGCCTAACCAAGCGTTCTACAGCCCTGAGACCCCCATTTTTCAGCACAAAGTAGAGGTCTTCAGCTTCGCTACGTAGCTCCTGCAGGTCATCCAAGGGTCAAACAAGCTCATCTAAGAAAATTCTTAGACCTACTTTTTACGATGAAGCTGATGAGCTTATTCACAAAGCTCTAGAAGCAAGCTATGTTATTTTAAAAGCCAACTGAAGCAACTTTGCCAGTTTTGGATCTCATTTTGAGCTCGTTTACAGTTCACGCCATAATTTTTCAACCACTGGTCGTACAGCGCTCATCTTTTGCAAGCAGCTGACCATCATCCATATCCAACTTCGCTGAAATGAAATTGAAGCTGTGCGAGAACTCCTCCATGCCCAAACAAGCGTTCTACAGCCCTGAGACCCCATTTTTCAGCTCAAAATAGAGGTCTTCAGCTTCGCTAAGTTGATCATGCAGCTCGCCCGAGGGTCGAACAAGCTCATCTAAGGTAAATTTTAGATCTATTTTTTACGAGGGAGATAATGAGCTTATTCACGAAGCTCCGAAAGCAAGCTTTGTTAACTAAAAAGCCAACTGAAGCAACTTTTCGAGTTTTTGATCTCATTTTGAGCTTGTTTACTGTTCGGGTCATAATTTTTGAACCACTGGTCGCATAGCGCTGATCAATTGCAAGCAGCTGACCATCCTTCATAACTAACTTCGCTAAAAATATAACGAAGCTGTGCGAGCACTCTTTCATGGCGAAACAAGCGTTCTACATTCCTGAGACCCCCATTTTCAGCTCAAAATAGAGGTCTTCAGCTTCGCTAAGTTGATCCTGCAGCTCGCCCGAGGGTCAAAAAAGCTCATCTAAGGTAAATTTTAGATCTATTTTTCACGAGGGAGCTGAAGAGCTTATTCACGAAGCTCCAAAAGTAAGCTTTGTTAATTAAAAAGCCAACTGAAGCAACTTTTCGAGTTTTTGATCACATTTTGAGCTTGTTTACTGTTCGGTTCATACCTTTTGAACCAGTGGTCACACAGCTCTCATCATTTGCAAGACGCTGACCAACCTCCATATCTAACTTTGCTAAAATAAAAGCGAAGCGGTGCGAGCATCCTTCAAACCAAAACAATCGTTCTACAGCCTTGAGACCCCCATTTTTCAGCTCAAATAGTGGTCTTTAGCTTCGCTAAGTAGCTCCTGCAGCTCACCCAAGGGTCAAACAATCGCATCTAAGGTGATTCTTAGACCAAATTTTTACGAGGAAGCTGATGAGCTCATCCACGAAGCCCTAGAAGCAAGCTTTGTTAACTTAAAGCCAACTGAAGCAACTTTGCCAGTTTTGGATCTCATTTTGAGCTTGTTTACGGTTCGGGTCTTAACATTCGAACCAGTGGTCGCACAGATCTCATCATTTGCAAGCAGCAGACCATCATCCATATCTAACTTCGCTAAAATGAAAGCGAAGCTATGCGAGCACTCTTTCATGCCAAAACAAGGGCTCTACAGCCCTGAGACCCCCCAAAAGCTGATGAGTTTATCCACGAAGCTCTAGAAGCACGCTTTGTTAATTTAAAGCAAACTGAAGCAACTTGCCAGTTTTGGACCTCATTTTGAGCTCGTTAACGGTTCGGGTCATAATTTTTGAACCACTGGTCGCACAGCGCTCACTTTTGCAAGCAGCTGACCATCATCCATATCCAACTTCGCTAAGATAAGATTGAAGCTGAGCGAGCACTCCTCCATGCCCAAACAAGCGTTCTACTGCCCTGAGACTCCTTTTTAATTCAAAATAGGGGTATTTAGCTTCGCTAAGTAGCTCCTGCAGCTCGCCCAAGAGTCGAACAGACTCATCGAAGGTAATTTTTAGGTCTATTTTTCACGAGGGAGCTGATGAGCTTATCCACGAAGCTCCAAAGCAAGCTTTGTTAACTAAAAAGCCAACTGAAGCAACTTTGCCAGTTTAGGATCTCATTTTGAGCTCGTTTACTGTTCGGGTCATAATTTTTGAACCAGTGGTCACACAGCTCTCATCATTTGCAAGCAGCTGACCATCATCCATATCTAACTTTGCTAAAATAGAAGCGAAACTGTGCGAGCATCATTCATGCCAAAACAATCGTTCTACAGCCGTGAGACCCCATTTTTCAGCTCAAAAATAGAAGTCTTCAGTTTCGCTAATTGTTCCTGCAGCTCGCCCAAGGGTCGAACAAGCTCATCTAAGGTAATTTTTAGGTATATTTTTCCCGAGGGAGCCGATGAGCTTATCCACGAAGCTCCAAAAGCAAGCTTTGTTAACTAAAAAGCCAACTGAAGCAACTTTGGCAGTTTAGCATCTCATTTTGAGCTCGTTTACTGTTCGGGTCATAATTTTTGAACCAGTGGTCACACAGCTCTCATCATTGGCAAGCACCTGACCATCATCCATATCTAACTTTGCTAAAATAAAAGCGAAGCTGTGAGAGCATCCTTATGCCAAAACAATCGTTCTACAGCCGTGAGACCCCCATTTTTCAGCTCAAAATAGAGGTCTTCAGCTTTGCTAAGTAGCTCCTGCAGCTCGCCCAAGGGTCAAAGAAGTTCATCTAAGGTAATTTTCAGAATTTTATTCACGAGGACGCTGATGAGCTTACTCGAGAAGCTCTAGAAGAAAGCTTTGTTAAACTAAAAGCTAGCTGCAATTGGCTCCTTAATGTTTAGACCTTTTTTTCACGAGAAAGCTGATGAGTTTATCCACGAAGCTCTCGAAGCAAGTTTTATTAAGTTAAAAGCCAACTGAAACAACTTTGCCAGTTCTGGAGCCCATTTTGAGCTCGTTTACCATTCGGGTCTTAATTTTTGAACCACTAGTCGCATAGCGCTCATCTTTTGCAAGCACCTGACCATTATCCATATCTAACTTTGCTAAAATAAAAGCGAAGCTGTGCGAGCACTCTTTTATGCCAAAACAAGCGCTCTACAGCCCTGAGAAACCCAAAAGCTGATGATTTTATCCAGAAGAAAGCTTTGTTAACTTAAAAGCCAGCTCCAATTGGCTCCTTAATGTTTAGAACTTTTTTTCACGAGGAAGCTGATGAGCTTATCCACGAAGCTCTAGAAGCAAGCTTTGTTAAGTTAAAAGCCAACTGAAACAACTTTGCCAGTTTTGGATCTCACTTTGAGCGTGTTTACTGTTCGGGTCATAAATTTTGAACCAGTGGTCGCACAGCTCTCATCATTTGCAAGCAGCTGACCATCAACCATATCTAACTTTGCTAAAATAAAAAAGAAGCTGTACGAGCATCCTTATGCCAAAACAATCGTTCTACGGCCGTGAGAGCCCAATTTTTCAGCTCAAAATAGAGGTCTTCAGCTTTGCTAAGTAGCTCCTGCATCTCGCCCAAGGGTCGAACAAGCTCATCCAAAGTAATTTTCAGAATTTTATTCACGAGGAAGCTGTTGAGCTTACCCACGAAGCTCTAGAAGAAAGCTTTGTTATATTAAAAGTCAGCTCCAATTGGCTCCTTAATGTTTAAAACTTTTTTTCACGAGGAAGCTGATGAGCTTATCCACGAAGCTCTAGAAGCAAGCTCTGTTAAGTTAAAAGCCAAGTGGAACAACTTTGCCAGTTCTGGAGCCCATTTTGAGCTCGTTTACCATTCGGGTCAAATTTTTTGAACCACTGGTCGCATAGCGCTCAACTTTTGCAAGCACCTGACCATCATACATATCTAACTTCGCTAAAATGAAAGCGTAGCTGTGCGAGCACTCTTTTAGGCCGAAACAAGTTCTCTACAGCCCTGAGACCCCAAAAGCTGATGAGTTTATCCATGAAGCTCTAGAAGCACGCTTTGTTATTTTAAAAGAAAACTGAAGCAAATTTGCCAGTTTTTGACCTCATTTTGAGCTCGTCAACGGTTCGGGTCATAATTTTTAAACCACTGGTCGCACAGCGCTCACTTTTGCAAGCAGCTGACCATCATCCACATCCAACTTCGCTAAGATAAGATTGAAGCTGTTCGAGCACCCCCCATGCCCAAACAAGCGTTCTACTGCCCTGAGACTCCTTTTTTAGCTCAAAATAGGGGTCTTTAGCTTCGCTAAGTAGCTCCTGCAGCTCGCCCAAGAGTCAATCAGGCTCATCGAAGGTGATTCTTAGACCAATTTTTTTACGAGAAAGCTGATGAGTCTATCCACAAAGCTCTAGAAGCAAGCTTTGTTAGTTTAAAAGCCAACTGAATCATCTTTGCCAGTTTTGGACCTCTTTTTGAGCGTGTTTATTGTTCGGGTCATAAAAAAAAGTTAATCAACTTTGCCAGTTTTGGACCTCAATTTGAGCTCGTTTACGATTCGGGTCATAACTTTCAAACCACTGGTCACACAGCTCTCATCATTTGCAAGCAGCTGACCATCATCCATATCTAACTTTGCTAAAATCAAAACGAAGCTGTGCGAGCATCCATCATGCCAAAACAATCGTTCTACAGCCCTGAGACCCCCATTTTTCAGCTCAAAAAAGAGGTCTTCAGCTTCGTTAAGTTGCTCCTGCAGCTCGCTCAAGGGTCGAACAAGCTCATCTAAGAAAATTCTTAGACCTACTTTTTACGATGAAGCTGATGAGCTTATCCACGAAGCTCTAGAAGCAAGCTATGTTATTTTAAAAGCCAACTGAAGCAACTTTGCCAGTTTTGGATCTCATTTTGAGCTCGTTTACAGTTCACGCCATAATTTTTCAACCACTGGTCGTACAGCGCTCATCTTTTGCAAGCAGCTGACCATCAGCCATATCCAACTTCGCTGAAATGAAATTGAAGCTGCGCGAGAACTCCTCCATGCCCAAACAAGCGTTCTACAGCCCTGAGACCCCCATTTTTCAGCTCAAAATAGAGGTCTTCAGCTTCGCTAAGTTGATCATGCAGCTCGCCCGAGGGTCGAACAAGCTCATCTAAGGTAAATTTTAGATCTATTTTTACGAGGGAGATGATGAGCTTATTCACGAAGCTCCGAAAGCAAGCTTTGTTAACTAAAAAGCCAACTGAAGCAACTTTTCGAGTTTTTGATCTCATTTTGAGCTTGTTTACTGTTCGGGTCATAATTTTTGAACCACTGTTCGCATAGCGCTGATCAATTGCAAGCAGCTGACCATCCTTCATAACTAACTTCGCTAAAAATATAACGAAGCTGTGCGAGCACTCTTTCATGGCGAAACAAGCGTTCTACAGCCCTGAGACCCCCATTTTTCAGCACAAAGTAGAGGTCTTCAGCTTCGCTACGTAGCTCCTGCAGGTCATCCAAGGATCAAACAAGCTCATCTAAGAAAATTCTTAGACCTACTTTTTACGATGAAGCTGATGAACATATCCACGAAGCTCTAGAAGCAAGCTATGTTATTTTAAAAGCCAACTGAAGCAACTTTGCCAGTTTTGGATCTCATTTTGAGCTCGTTTACAGTTCACGCCATAATTTTTCAACCACTGGTCGTACAGCGCTCATCTTTTGCAAGCAGCTGACCATCATCCATATCCAACTTCGCTAAATAAAATTGAAGCTGTGCGAGAACTCCTCTATGCCCAAACAAGCGTTCTACAGCCCTGAGACCCCCATTTTTCAGCTCAAAATAGAGGTCTTCAGCTTCGCTAATTTGATCATGCAGCTCGCCCGAGGGTCGAACAAGCTCATCTAAGGTAAATTTTAGATCTATTTTTTACGAGGGAGATGATGAGCTTATTCACGAAGCTCCGAAAGCAAGCTTTGTTAACTAAAAAGCCAACTGAAGCAACTTTTCGAGTTTTTGATCTCATTTTGAGCTTGTTTACTGTTCGGGTCATAATTTTTGAACCACTGGTCGCATAGCAATGATCAATTGCAAGCAGCTGACCATCCTTCATAACTAACTTCGCTAAAAATATAACGAAGCTGTGCGAGCACTCTTTTATGGCGAAACAAGCGTTCTACAGCCCTGAGACCCCCATTTTCAGCTCAAAATAGAGGTCTTCAGCTTCGCTAAGTTGATCCTGCAGCTCGCCCGAGGGTCAAAAAAGCTCATCTAAGGTAAATTTTAGATCTATTTTTCACGAGGGAGCTGAAGAGCTTATTCACGAAGCTCCAAAAGCAAGCTTTGTTAATTAAAAAGCCAACTGAAGCAACTTTTCGAGTTTTTGATCACATTTTGAGCTTGTTTACTGTTCGGTTCAAACCTTTTGAACCAGTGGTCGCACAGATCTCATCATTTGCAAGCAGCAGACCATCATCCATATCTAACTTCGCTAAAATGAAAACGAAGCTGTGCGAGCACTCTTTCATGCCAAAACAAGGGCTCTACAGCCCTGAGACCCCCATTTTTCAGCTCAAAATAGTGGTCTTTAGCTTCGCTAAGTAGCTCCTGCAGCTCACCCAAGGGTCAAACAATCGCATCTAAGGTGATTCTTAGACCAAATTTTTACGAGCAAGCTGATGAGTTTATCCACGAAGCTCTAGAAGCACGCTTTGTTAATTTAAAGCAAACTGAAGCAACTTGCCAGTTTTGGACCTCATTTTGAGCTCGTTAACGGTTCGGGTCATAATTTTTGAACCACTGGTCGCACAGCGCTCACTTTTGCAAGCAGCTGACCATCATCCATATCCAACTTCGCTAAGATAAGATTGAAGCTGTGCGAGCACTCCTCCATGCCCAAACAAGCGTTCTACTGCCCTGAGACTCCTTTTTAATTCAAAATAGGGGTATTTAGCTTCGCTAAGTAGCTCCTGCAGCTCGCCCAAGAGTCGAACAGACTCATCGAAGGTAATTTTTAGGTCTATTTTTCACGAGGGAGCTGATGAGCTTATCCACGAAGCTCCAAAGCAAGCTTTGTTAACTAAAAAGCCAACTGAAGCAACTTTGCCAGTTTAGGATCTCATTTTGAGCTCGTTTACTGTTCGGGTCATCATTTTTGAACCAGTGGTCACACAGCTCTCATCATTTGCAAGCAGTTGACCATTATCCATATCTAACTTTGCTAAAATAAAAGCGAAACTGTGCGAGCATCATTCATGCCAAAACAATCGTTCTACAGCCGTGAGACCCCATTTTTCAGCTCAAAATAGAGGACTTCAGTTTCGCTAATTGTTCCTGCAGCTCGCCCAAGGGTCGAACAAGCTCATCTAAGGTAATTTTTAGGTATATTTTTCCCGAGGGAGCCGATGAGCTTATCCACGAAGCTCCAAAAGCAAGCTTTGTTAACTAAAAAGCCAACTGAAGCAACTTTGGCAGTTTAGCATCTCATTTTGAGCTCGTTTACTGTTCGGGTCATAATTTTTGAACCAGTGGTCACACAGCTCTCATCATTGGCAAGCACCTGACCATCATCCATATCTAACTTTGCTAAAATAAAAGCGAAGCTGTGAGAGCATCCTTATGCCAAAACAATCGTTCTACATCCGTGAGACCCCCATTTTTCAGCTCAAAATAGAGGTCTTCAGCTTTGCTAAGTAGCTCCTGCAGCTCGCCCAAGGGTCAAAGAAGTTCATCTAAGGTAATTTTCAGAATTTTATTCACGAGGACGCTGATGAGCTTACTCGAGAAGCTCTAGAAGAAAGCTTTGTTAAACTAAAAGCTAGCTGCAATTGGCTCCTGAATGTTTAGACCTTTTTTTCACGAGGAAGCTGATGAGTTTATCCACGAAGCTCTAGAAGCAAGTTTTATTAAGTTAAAAGCCAACTGAAACAATTTTGCCAGTTCTGGAGCCCATTTTGAGCTCGTTTACCATTCGGGTCTTAATTTTTGAACCACTAGTCGCATAGCGCTCATCTTTTGCAAGCACCTGACCATTATCCATATCTAACTTTGCTAAAATAAAAGCGAAGCTGTGCGAGCACTCTTTTATGCCAAAACAAGCGCTCTACAGCCCTGAGAAACCCAAAAGCTGATGATTGTATCCACGAAGCTCTAGAAGAAAGCTTTGTTAACTTAAAAGCCAGCTCCAATTGGCTCCTTAATGTTTAGAACTTTTTTTCACGAGGAAGCTGATGAGCTTATCCACGAAGCTCTAGAAGCAAGCTTTGTTAAGTTAAAAGCCAACTGAAACAACTTTGCCAGTTTTGGATCTCACTTTGAGCGTGTTTACTGTTCGGGTCATAAATTTTGAACCAGTGGTCGCACAGCTCTCATCATTTGCAAGCAGCTGACCATCAACCATATCTAACTTTGCTAAAATAAAAAAGAAGCTGTACGAGCATCCTTATGCCAAAACAATCGTTCTACGGCCGTGAGAGCCCAATTTTTCAGCTCAAAATAGAGGTCTTCAGCTTTGCTAAGTAGCTCCTGCATCTCGCCCAAGGGTCGAACAAGCTCATCCAAGGTAATTTTCAGAATTTTATTCACGAGGAAGCTGTTGAGCTTACCCACGAAGCTCTAGAAGAAAGCTTTGTTATATTAAAAGTCAGCTCCAATTGGCTCCTTAATGTTTAAAACTTTTTTTCACGAGGAAGCTGATGAGCTTATCCACGAAGCTCTAGAAGCAAGCTTTGTTAAGTTAAAAGCCAAGTGGAACAACCTTGCCAGTTCTGGAGCCCATTTTGAGCTCGTTTACCATTCGGGTCATATTTTTTGAACCACTGGTCGCATAGCGCTCAACTTTTGCAAGCACCTGACCATCATACATATCTAACTTCGCTAAAATGAAAGCGTAGCTGTGCGAGCACTCTTTTAGGCCGAAACAAGTTCTCTACAGCCCTGAGACCCCAAAAGCTGATGAGTTTATCCATGAAGCTCTAGAAGCACGCTTTGTTATTTTAAAAGAAAACTGAAGCAAATTTGCCAGTTTTGGACCTCATTTTGAGCTCGTCAACGGTTCGGGTCATAATTTTTAAACCACTGGTCGCACAGCGCTCACTTTTGCAAGCAGCTGACCATCATCCACATCCAACTTCGCTAAGATAAGATTGAAGCTGTTCGAGCACCCCCCATGCCCAAACAAGCGTTCTACTGCCCTGAGACTCCTTTTTTAGCTCAAAATAGGGGTCTTTAGCTTCGCTAAGTAGCTCCTGCAGCTCGCCCAAGAGTCAATCAGGCTCATCGAAGGTGATTCTTAGACCAATTTTTTTACGAGAAAGCTGATGAGTCTATCCACAAAGCTCTAGAAGCAAGCTTTGTTAGTTTAAAAGCCAACTGAATCATCTTTGCCAGTTTTGGACCTCTTTTTGAGCGTGTTTATTGTTCGGGTCATAAAAAAAAGTTAATCAACTTTGCCAGTTTTGGACCTCAATTTGAGCTCGTTTACGATTCGGGTCATAACTTTCAAACCACTGGTCACACAGCTCTCATCATTTGCAAGCAGCTGACCATCATCCATATCTAACTTTGCTAAAATAAAAACGAAGATGTGCGAGCATCCATCATGCCAAAACAATCGTTCTACAGCCCTGAGACCCCCATTTTTCAGCTCAAAAAAGAGGTCTTCAGCTTCGCTAAGTTGCTCCTGCAGCTCGCCCAAGGGTCGAACAAGCTCATCTAAGGTAATTTTTGGGTCTATTTTTTACGAGGGAGCTGATTAGCTTATCCACGAAGCTCCAAAAGCAAGCTTTGATAACTAAAAATCCAACTGAAGCAACCTTGCCAGTTTTGGATCTCACTTTGAGCTCGTTTACTGTTTGGGTCATAACTTTTGAACCAGTGGTTGCACAGCTTCCACCTTTTGCAAGCAGCTGACCATTATCTAGATCTGACTTCGCTAATATTAAAGAAAAGCTGTGTGAGCATTTCTTCATGCCGAAACAAGCGTTCTACAGCCCTGAGATCCCCATTTTTCAGCTCAAAATAAGGGTATTCAGCTTCGCTAAGTACCTCCTGCAGCTCACCTAAGGTAGTTCTTAGACCTAATTTTGACGAGAAAGCTGATGAGTTTATCTCCGAAGCTCTACGAGCAAGGTTTGTTGATTTAAAAGCCAACTGAAGCAACTTTACCAGTTTTGGACCTCATTTTGAGCTCGTTTACGGTTCGGGACATAACTTTTGTAAAGTACCTATTGCAGCACACCCAAGGGTCGAATGAGCTCATCTAAGGTGTTTCTTAGACCTATTTTTCACGCGAAAGCTGGAGAGTTTATTTCCGAACCTCTACGAGCAAGCTTTGTTTATTTAAAAGCCAACTGAAGCAACTTTACCAGTTTGGGACCTCATTTTGAGCTCGTTTACGGTTCGGGTTTTAACTTTTGAATCACAAGTTGCACAGCTTCCATCTTTTGCAAGCAGCTGACCATTATCTAGATCTGACTTCGCTAATTCAAAAGCGAAGCTGTGCGAGCATCTTTCATGCCAAAACAAGCGCTCTACAGCCCTGAGAAACCCAAAAGCTGATGATTTTATCCACGAAGCTCTAGAAGAAAGCTTTGTTAACTTAAAAGCCAGCTCCAATTGGCTCCTTAATGTTTAGACCTTTTTTTCACGAGGAAGCTGATGAGCTTATCCACGAAGCTCTAGAAGCAAGCTTTATTAAGTTAAAAGCCAACTGAAACAACTTTGCCAGTTTTGGATCTCACTTTGAGCGTGTTTTCTGTTCGGGTCATATTTTTTGAACCACTGGTCGCATAGCGCTCAACTTTTGCAAGCACCTGACCATCATACATATCTAACTTTGCTAAAATAAAAGCGAAGCTGTGCGAGCACTCTTTTATGCCAAAACAAGCGCTCTACAGCCCTGAGAGCCCCATTTTTCAGCTCAAAATAGAGGTCTTCAGCTTCGCTAAGTAGCTCCTGCATCTCGCCCAAGGGTCGAACAAGCTCATCCAAGGTAATTTTCAGAATTTTATTCACGAGGAAGCTGTTGAGCTTACCCACGAAGCTCTAGAAGAAAGCTTTGTTAAATTAAAAGCTAGCTGCAATTGGCTCCTTAATGTTTAGACCTTTTTTTCACGAGAAAGCTGATGAGTTTATCCACGAAGCTCTAGAAGCAAGTTTTATTAAGTTAAAAGCCAACTGAAACAACTTTGCCAGTTCTGGAGCCCATTTTGAGCTCGTTTACCATTCGGGTCTTAATTTTTGAACCACTAGTCGCATAGCGCTCATCTTTTGCAAGCACCTGACCATTATCCATATCTAACTTTGCTAAAATAAAAGCGAAGCTGTGCGAGCACTCTTTTATGCCAAAACAAGCGCTCTACAGCCCTGAGAAACCCAAAAGCTGATGATTTTATCCACGAAGCTCTAGAAGAAAGCTTTGTTAACTTAAAAGCCAGCTCCAATTGGCTCCTTAATGTTTAGACCTTTTTTTCACGAGGAAGCTGATGAGTTTATCCACGAAGCTCTAGAAGCAAGCTTTATTAAGTTAAAAGCCAACTGAAACAACTTTGCCAGTTTTGGATCTCACTTTGAGCGTGTTTACTGTTCGGGTCATAAATTTTGAACCAGTGGTCGCACAGCTCTCATCTTTTGCAAGCACCTGACCATCATACATATCTAACTTTGCTAAAATAAAAGCGAAGCTGTGCGAGCACTCTTTTATGCCAAAACAAGCGCTCTACAGCCCTGAGAAACCCAAAAGCTGATGATTTTATCCACGAAGCTCTAGAAGAAAGCTTTGTTAACTTAAAAGCCAGCTCCAATTGGCTCCTTAATGTTTAGACCTTTTTTTCACGAGGAAGCTGATGAGCTTATCCACGAAGCTCTAGAAGCAAGCTTTATTAAGTTAAAAGCCAACTGAAACAACTTTGCCAGTTTTGGATCTCACTTTGAGCGTGTTTTCTGTTCGGGTCATATTTTTTGAACCACTGGTCGCATAGCGCTCAACTTTTGCAAGCACCTGACCATCATACATATCTAACTTTGCTAAAATAAAAGCGAAGCTGTGCGAGCACTCTTTTATGCCAAAACAAGCGCTCTACAGACCTGAGAGCCCCATTTTTCAGCTCAAAATAGAGGTCTTCAGCTTCGCTAAGTAGCTCCTGCATCTCGCCCAAGGGTCGAACAAGCTCATCCAAGGTAATTTTCAGAATTTTATTCACGAGGAAGCTGTTGAGCTTACCCACGAAGCTCTAGAAGAAAGCTTTGTTAAATTAAAAGTCAGCTCCAATTGGCTCCTTAATGTTTAAAACTTTTTTTCACGAGGAAGCTGATGAGCTTATCCACGAAGCTCTAGAAGCAAGCTTTGTTAAGTTAAAAGCCAAGTGGAACAACTTTGCCAGTTCTGGAGCCCATTTTGAGCTCGTTTACCATTCGGGTCATATTTTTTGAACCACTGGTCGCATAGCGCTCAACTTTTGCAAGCAACTGACCATTATACATATCTAACTTTGCTAAAATAAAAACGAAGCTGTGCGAGCACTCTTTTATGCCAAAACAAGCGCTCTACAGCCCTGAGAAACCCAAAAGCTGATGATTTTATCCACGAAGCTCTAGAAGAAAGCTTTGTTAACTTAAAAGCCAGCTCCAATTGGCTCCTTAATGTTTAGACCTTTTTTTCACGAGGAAGCTGATGAGCTTATCCACTAGGCTCTAGAAGCAAGCTTTGTTAAGTTAAAAACCAACTGAAACAACTTTGCCAGTTTTGGATCTCACTTTGAGCGTGTTTACTGTTCGGGTCATAAATTTTGAACCAGTGGTTGCACAGCTCTCATCTTTTGCAAGCAGCTGACCATCATCCATGTCTAACTTTGCTAAAATAAAAAAGAAGCTGTGCGAGCATCCTTCATGCCAAAACAATCGTTCTACAGCCGTGAGACCCCCATTTTTAAGCTCAAAATTGCGGTCTTCAGCTTCGCTAAGTAGCTCCTGCAGCTCACCCAAGGGTCGAACAAGCTCATCTAAGGTGATTCTTAGACCTATTTTTCACGAGGAAGCTGATGAGTTTATCCACGAAGCCCCTAGAAGCAGTCTTTGTTGTTTTAAAAGCCAACTGAAGCAACTTTGCCAGTTTTGGATCTCATTTGGAGCTTGTTTACGGTTCGCGTCTTAACATTCGAACCAATGGTCGCAGAGATCTCATCATTTGCAAGCAGCTGACCATCATCCATATCTAACTTTGCTAAAATAAAAACGAAGCTGTGCGAGCATCCTTCATGCCAAAACAATCGTTCTACAGCCCTGAGACCCCCATTTTTCAGCTAAAAAAAGAGGTCTTCAGCTTCGCTAAGTTGCTCCTGCAGCTCGCCCAAGGGTCGAACAAGCTCATCTAAGGTGATTCTTAGACCTATTTTGGACGAGGAAGCTGATGAGCTTATCCACGAAGCTCCAAAAGCAAGTTTTGATAACTAAAAATCCAACTGAAGCAACTTTGCCAGTTTTGGATCTCATTTTGAGCTCGTTTACTGTTCGGGTCATAACTTTTGAACCAGTGGTTGCACAGCTTTCATCTTTTGCAAGCAGCTGACCATTATCTAGGTTTAACTTCGCTAATACTAAAGCGAAGCTGTGCGAGCATCTTTCATGCCAAAACAATCGTTCTACAGCCGTGATACCCCCATTTTTCAGCTCAAAATAGCGGTCTTCAGCTTCGATAAGTAGCTCCTGCAGCTCACCCAATGGTCAAACAAGCTCATCTAAGGTGATTCTTAGACCTATTTTGGACGAGGAAGCTGATGAGCTTATCCACGAAGCCTTAGAAGCAAGCTCTGTTAATTTAAAGCCAACTGAAGCAACATTGCAAGCTTTGGATCTCATTTTGAGCTTGTTTACGGTTCGGGTCTTAACATTCGAAACAGTGGTCGCACAGATCTCATCATTTGCAAGCAGCTGACCATCATCCATATCTAACTTCGCTAAAATAACAAGAAGCTGTGCGAGAACTCCTCTATGCCCAAACAAGCGTTCTACAGCCCTGAGACCCCCATTTTTCAGCTCAAAATAGAGGTCTTCAGCTTCGCTAAGTAGCTCCTGCAGCTCGCCCAAGGGTCGAACAAACTCATCTAAGGTATTTTTCAGAATTTTATTTACGAGGAAGCTGATGAGCTTACCCACGAAGCTCTAGAAGAAAGCTTTGTTAAATTAAAAGCCAACTGAAGCAACTTTGCCAATTTTGGATCTCATTTTGAGCTTGTTTACGGCTCGGGTCGTAACTTTCGAACCACTGGTCGCACAGATCTCATCATTTGCAAGCAGCTGACCATCAACCAAATCTAACTTCGCTGTATTAAAGCGAAGCTGTGCGAGCATCTTTCTTGCCGAAACAAGCGTTCTACAGCCCTGAAAACCCCCATTTTGCAGCTCAAAATAGGGGTCTTCAGCTTCGCTAAGTAGTTCCTGCAGCTCGCCCAAGGGTCGAACAAACTGATCTAAGGTAATTTTCAGAATTTTATTCACGAGGAAGCTGATGAGCTTATCCACGAAGCTCTAGAAGTAAGTTTTGTTATTTTAAAAGCCAACTGAAGCAACTTTGCCAGTTTTGGATCTCATTTTGTGCTCTTTTACGGTTCGGGTCATTACTTTTGAACCACTGGTCGCACAGATCTCATCATTTGCAAGCAGCTGACCATCAACCAAATCTAACTTCGCTGTATTAAAGCGAAGCTGTGCGCGCATCTTTCTTGCCGAAACAAGCGTTCTACAGCCCTGAAAACCCCCATTTTGCAGCTTAAAATAGTGGTCTTCAGCTTCGCTAAGTAGCTCCTGCAGCTCGCCCAAGGGTCGAACAAGCTCATCTAAGGTGATTCTTAGACCTATTTTGGACGAGGAAGCTGATGAGCTTATCCACGAAGCTCCAAAAGAAAGTTTTGATAACTAAAAATCCAACTGAAGCAACTTTGCCAGTTTTGGATCTCATTTTGAGCTCGTTTACTGTTCGGGTCATAACTTTTGAACCAGTGGTTGCACAGCTTTCATCTTTTGCAAGCAGCTGACCACTATCTAGGTTTAACTTCGCTAATACTAAAGCGAAGCTGTGCGAGCATCTTTCATGCCAAAACAATCGTTCTACAGCCGTGAGACCCCCATTTTTCAGCTCAAAATAGCGGTCTTCAGCTTCGATAAGTAGCTCCTGCAGCTCACCCAATGGTCAAACAAGCTCATCTAAGGTGATTCTTAGACCTATTTTGGACGAGGAAGCTGATGAGCTTATCCACGAAGCCTTAGAAGCAAGCTCTGTTAATTTAAAGCCAACTGAAGCAACATTGCAAGCTTTGGATCTCATTTTGAGCTTGTTTACGGTTCGGGTCTTAACATTCGAAACAGTGGTCGCACAGATCTCATCATTTGCAAGCAGCTGACCATCATCCATATCTAACTTCGCTAAAATAACAAGAAGCTGTGCGAGAACTCCTCTATGCCCAAACAAGCGTTCTACAGCCCTGAGACCCCCATTTTTCAGCTCAAAATAGAGGTCTTCAGCTTCGCTAAGTAGCTCCTGCAGCTCGCCCAAGGGTCGAACAAACTCATCTAAGGTGTTTTTCAGAATTTTATTTACGAGGAAGCTGATGAGCTTACCCACGAAGCTCTAGAAGAAAGCTTTGTTAAATTAAAAGCCAACTGAAGCAACTTTGCCAATTTTGGATCTCATTTTGAGCTTGTTTACGGCTCGGGTCGTAACTTTCGAACCACTGGTCGCACAGATCTCATCATTTGCTAGCAGCTGACCATCAACCAAATCTAACTTCGCTGTATTAAAGCGAAGCTGTGCGAGCATCTTTCTTGCCGAAACAAGCGTTCTACAGCCCTGAAAACCCCCATTTTGCAGCTCAAAATAGGGGTCTTCAGCTTCGCTAAGTAGTTCCTGCAGCTCGCCCAAGGGTCGAACAAACTGATCTAAGGTAATTTTCAGAATTTTATTCACGAGGAAGCTGATGAGCTTATCCACGAAGCTCTAGAAGTAAGTTTTGTTATTTTAAAAGCCAACTGAAGCAACTTTGCCAGTTTTGGATCTCATTTTGTGCTCTTTTACGGTTCGGGTCATTACTTTTGAACCACTGGTCGCACAGATCTCATCATTTGCAAGCAGCTGACCATCAACCAAATCTAACTTCGCTGTATTAAAGCGAAGCTGTGCGAGCATCTTTCTTGCCGAAACAAGCGTTCTACAGCCCTGAAAACCCCCATTTTGCAGCTTAAAATAGTGGTCTTCAGCTTCGCTAAGTAGCTCCTGCAGCTCACCCAAGAGTCCAACGAGCTCTTCTGAGTTAATTTTTAGATTTTTTTTCACGGGGAAGCTGATGAGCTTATCCACGAAGCTCCAAAAGAAAGTTTTGTTAACTAAAAAGCCAACTGAAGCAATTTTGCCAGTTTTGGATCTCCTTTTGGGCTTGTTTACTGTTCGGGTCATGACTTTTCAACCAGTTGTGACAGAGGTCTCATCATTTGCAAGCAGCTCCATATCCAACTCCGATAAAATGAAATTGAAGCTGTGTGAGAACTCCTCTTTGCCCAAACAAACGTTCTACAGCCATGAGAAACGCATTTTTCAGCTCAAAATAGGGGTCTTCAGCTTCGCTAAGTAGCTCCTGCAGCTCGCCCAAAGGTCAAACAGGCTCATCTAAGGTGATTCTTAGACCTATTTTTCACGAGGAAGCTGATGAGTTTATCCACGAAGCCCCTAGAAGCAAGCTTTGTTATTTTAAAAGCCAACTGAAGCAACTTTGCCAGTTTTGGATCTCATTTTGAGCTTTCTTACGGTTCGGGTCATTACTTTTGAACCACTGGTCGCCCAGCTCTCATCTTTTGCAAGCAGCTGACCATCATCCATATCCAACTTCGCTAAAATCAATTTGAAGCTGTGCGAGCACTCCTCCATGCCCAAACAAGCGTTCTACAGACCTGAAACCCCCAATTTTCAGCTCAAAATAGGGGTCTTCAGCTTCGCTAAGTAGCTCCTGCAGCTCACCCAAGGGTACAACGAGCTCTTCTGAGTTAATTTTTAGATTTTTTTTCACGGGGAAGCTGATGAGCTTATCCACGAAGCTCCAAAAGCAAGCTTTGTTAACTAAAAAGTCAACTGAAGCAACTTTGCCAGTTTTGGATCTCCTTTTGGGCTCGTTTACTGTTCGGGTCATAACTTTTCAACCAGTGGTGACAGAGGTCTCATCATTTGCAAGCAGCTGACCATCATCCATTACTAACTTCGCTTAAATAAAACTGAAGCTGTGCGAGAACTCCTCTATGCCCAAACAAGCATTCTACAGCCATGAGATCCCCATTTTTCAGCTCAAAATAGAGGTCTTCAGCTTCGCTAAGAAGCTCCTGCAGCTCACCCAAGGGTCAAACAAGCTCATCTAAGGTGATTCTTAGACCTATTTTTCACGAGGAAGCTGATGAGTTTACCCACGAAGCCCATAGAAGCAATCTTTGATATTTTAAAAGCCAACTGAAGCAACTTTGCCAGTTTTCGATCTCATTTTGAGCTTGTTTACGGTTCGCGTCTTAACATTCGAACCAGTGGTCGCAAAGATCTCATCATTTGCAAGCAGCTGACCATCATCCATATCTAACTTCGCTAAAATAAAACTGAAGCTGTGAGAGCATCCTTCATGCCAAAACAATTGTTCTACAGCCGTGAGACCCCCATTTTTAAGCTTAAAATAGCGGTCTTCTGCTTCGCTAAGTAGCTCCTGCAGCTCACCCAAGGGTCGAACAAGCTCATCTAAGGTGATTCTTAGACCTATTTTTCACGAGGAAGCTGATGAGTTTACCCACGAAGCCCCTAGAAGCAATCTTTGATATTTTAAAAGCCAACTGAAGCAACTTTGCCAGTTTTCGATCTCATTTTGAGCTTGTTTACGGTTCGCGTCTTAACATTCGAACCAGTGGTCGCAGAGATCTCATCATTTGCAAGCAGCTGACCATCATCCATATCTAACTTCGCTAAAATAACATGAAGCTGTGCGAGAACTCCTCTATGCCCAAACAAGAATTCTACAGCGAGCTTTGTGAATTTAAAAGCCAACTGAAGCACCTTTGCCAGTTTTGGACTTCAATATGAGCTTGGATACGTTCGGGTAATTCCTTTTGAACTACCGCTTGTACAGCTCTCATCATTTGCAAGCAGCTGACCATCCTTCATATCTAACTTCGCCAAAGATGAAACGAAGCTGCGCGAGCACTCTTTCTTGCCAAAAGAAGCGTTCCGGAGCCCTGAGACCCCTATTTTTCATCTCAAAGTAGCTCCTGCAGCTCACCCAAGGGTCAAACAAGCACATCTAAGGTGATTCTTAGACCAATTTTTCATGAGAAAGCCGATGAGTTTATCCACAAAGCTCTAGAAGCGAGCTTTGTTAGTTCAAAAGCCAACTGGAGCACCTTTGCCAGTTCTGGAGCTCATTTTGAGCTCATTTACTCTTCGGGTCATGACTTTTGAACCAGTGGTCACACAGCTCTCATCATTTGCAAGCAGCTGACCATCATCCATATCTATCTTTGCTAATATAAAAGCGAAGCTGTGCGAGCATCCTTCATGCCGAAACAAGCGTTCTACAACCCTGAGACCCCCATTTTCAGCTCAAAATAGGGGTCTTCAGTTTCGCTAAGTAGCTCCTGCAGCTCACCCAATGGTCAAACAAGCTCATCTAAGGTAATTC